>NC_091201.1:3440023-3715023 GCF_040958095.1 Procambarus clarkii
CTACGTTCCTGTGCTTTGTTTAGATATTCTTAAATAAGTTATATATTGAATCCACATCGAAATCCCCATTTAAGTCACCTATCGCTGGGTTCATGTCTCGCTCCAAGACCGGCCCACACCCCATACCCAAGCCATTCCAATCAATTTGACCCAAAAAATTTCTTAGGCTATTAAAATCAGCTTTTCGAAAATCTGGCACTTTAACAGAATTTTCTCCTACTGGTCTATTCCATTCTATGCTAAATCTGATTTCTTTGTGATCACTGCTCCCTAGCTCACTCCCTATTTCGATGTCATTAATTTGCGTTTCCCTGTTAGTTAACACTAAATCTAAAATATTATTTTCCCGTGTTGGTTCCTTAATGTGTTGCGTAAGAAAGCAATCGTCAATTAATTCTAGAAAATCTTCTGCTTCACTATTCCCTGTTTTGTTCAACCAGTTTATTCCGCTAAAATTAAGTCACCCATGACATAAATACTGTTAGATCTAGATGCTCTAGATATTTCATCCCATAGATGCTTTGCTTCCATTCTGTCTAAATTTGGTGGCCTATATATTACTCCTATTATAATATTATTAGCTTTTTCGTTTAATTCAATCCAAATAGATTCTGTGTGTGGCTCTGTTTTGATTCCCTCTTTGAGACTACATTTCAAATTGTCCCTAACATATATGGCTACTCCACCTCCTCGTCTAATATATCTATCTGTGTGAAATAGTTTAAATCCATATATTTGATATTCAGCTAATAGTTCTCTATTTTCTACATTCATCCACGTTTCGGTAAGTGCAATAATATCTATTTTTTCTGTGCAGACAAGAGCATTTAATTCGTTAATTTTATTTCTTAGACTTCTACTGTTAGTGTAATATACCCTAAGTGAATTGTTATTTTGCGGACCTTCTCTTTCCCTGATCGTTTTGCCAATTCCTTTCTCCCACAAACACATACTTTATTACCTCCTTCCTCCAAATCAATTCCCATACCTCTATCTACTAACAGTTTAAACCCAAACAAACACCTCTAACCACTTCTTCTAGCGAGTTCGCAACAGCAACAACCCCAGCTCTCGATAGATGCACCCCATCACGAGCATACATTTCATTTCTTCCATAGAAGTGTTCCCAGTTGTCTATGAAAGATATTGCATTTGATTTGCAATATCTTTCCAGCCGGCAATTGACACCAAGTGCCCTCGATATCCATTCATTTCCCACTCCCTTTCTTGGAAGAATGCCACATATGATCGGGATTCCTCCCTTGCTCCTAACTAACTCTATGGCTGTTTTATACCTCTGAATCAGTTCCTCACTCCTGACTCGACCAACATCATTTCCTCCCACGCTAATGCAAATAATGGGATTGTTCCCATTACCAGCCATAATATCATTCATGTTGTTTATAATATCACCAATGCCAGCTCCGGGATAGCAAACCCTTAACCTGTTCCCCCTATCTCTAGCACAAAACGTTCTATCCAAATACCTTATCTGGGAATCTCCCACAACTAATGTTTGCTTAGGTACTTCCTTTACTTTCTGAGGGGCCTGCGCTTCCTTTCTCTTCGTTGCTTTCCCTTTTGCGCGATCCACAGTCTCTCCACAGCACTCGTCCTCCAAAACGTCAAATGAATTTGAAGTTGCTATGGCGTTTGAAGGCGGCTTTATCAAAGTCTTCTTAAGGCCCCTGTCTTTCGCAACTCTCCAAGACGAGGTCCCTTTACTGCTGGTCTCCTCCTTCGTTACTTCTCGTTGTTTTTTAAGCTGACGCACCTCCTCCCGCAGAGAGTCCAACTCTGTCCTCAGGGCTCCCACTAGAGTCACCAGGTCCTTCACTACAACTTCCATATTGCTATGATAATATAACAACACTCAGGAGCTCCGGTTAACACAACCTCTCACTGAATATGAAGAAAGATTAACAAAGCTTAAGTTGCATTCACTGGAAAGGCGAAGAGTTAGGGGTGACATGATAGAGGTTTACAAGTGGATGAATGGACATAACCGGGGGGATATTAATAGGGTATTAAAAGTATCAACACAGGACAGAACACGAAACAATGGATATAAATTGGATAAGTTTAGATTTAGGAAAGACTTGGGTAAATACTGGTTCAGTAACAGGGTTGTTGATTTGTGGAACCAATTGCCGCGTAACATTGTGGAGGTGGGGTCCCTCGATTGTTTCAAGCACGGGTTGGACAAGTATATGAGTGGGATTGGGTGGTTATAGAATAGGAGCTGCCTCGTATGGGCCAATAGGCCTTCTGCAGTTACCTTTGTTCTTATGTTCTTCTTATGTTCAAACCTGAATCTAAATCATTTATATATATTATAAACAACAGGGGTCCCAGGACAGAGCCTTGAGGCACTCCACTTACAACATTTTCCCACTCTGACTTGATTCCATTTATACTAACTCTCTGTTTCCTTTGGTATAGCCATGCCCTAATCCAGCTTAATATAGCACCCCCAATACCATGAGACTCTATTTTTTTAATCAGTCTTTCATGTGGCACTGTATCAAAAGCTTTGCTAAAGTCAAGGTATACAACATCGCAATCCTTACCACTATCAACTGCCTCAACAATGCTAGAATAAAAAGATAACAAATTTGTTAAACATGAACGGCCATTTATAAAACCATGTTGCGACTCAATTATTAATTTATGTTTTTCAAGATGAAGACGAATTTTATTTGCTATTATAGATTCGAGTAACTTTCCCACAATAGACGTTAGGCTAATTGGTCGATAGTTAGACGCAAGTGATCTATCTCCTTTCTTAAAAACTGGTATCACATTAGCAACTTTCCAAAACTCTGGCACTCTGCCTGACTCTATTGATTTATTAAATATGGTTGACAGTGGGTCACAAAGCTCCTCTTTGCATTCTTTAAGCACCCTAGCAAACACTTCATCCGGCCCTGGGGATTTGTTTGGTTTGAGTTTTACTATTTGTTTAAGAACATCTTCCCTGGTAACTGCTAAACTCGTCAACCTGTCCTCGTCCCCACCCACATAGACTTGTTCGGCTGAAGGCATATTGTTAAGTTCCTCTTTAGTAAATACAGATACAAAATATTTATTAAAAATACTACTCATCTCTTCATCACTATCTGTTATTTGACCTGTCTCAGTTTTTAATGGACCTACCCTTTCCCTAGTCTTAGTACGATATAACTGAAAAAACCCTTTAGGATTTGTCTTTGCTTGCCCTGCTATGCGAACTTCATAGTTTCTTTTTGCTTTCCTTATCTCTTTTTTAACATTTCTAACCAGTTGTACGAATTCCTGTTCTAAAGTGACCTCCCCATTTTTAATCCTTTTGTACCAAGCTCTCTTTTTACCTATAAGGTTCTTCAAATTCTTAGTTATCCACTTTGGGTCATTAGTATACGATCTATTCAATTTGTATGGTATACTACGTTCCTGTGCTTTGTTTAGAATATTCTTAAATAAGTTATATATTGAATCCACATCGAAATCCCCATTTAAGTCACCTATCGCTGGGTTCATGTCTCGCTCCAAGACCGGCCCACACCCCATACCCAAGCCTTTCCAATCATTTGACCCAAAAAATTTCTTAGGCTATTAAAATCAGCTTTTCGAAAATCTGGCACTTTAACAGAATTTTCTCCTACTGGTCTATTCCATTCTATGCTAAATCTGATTTCTTTGTGATCACTGCTCCCTAGCTCACTCCCTATTTCGATGTCATTAATTTGCGTTTCCCTGTTAGTTAACACTAAATCTAAAATATTATTTTCCCGTGTTGGTTCCTTAATGTGTTGCGTAAGAAAGCAATCGTCAATTAATTCTAGAAAATCTTCTGCTTCACTATTCCTTGTTTTGTTCAACCAGTTTATTCCGCTAAAATTAAAGTCACCCATGACATAAATACTGTTAGATCTAGATGCTCTAGATATTTCATCCCATAGATGCTTTGCTTCCATTCTGTCTAAATTTGGTGGCCTATATATTACTCCTATTATAATATTATTAGCTTTTTCGTTTAATTCAATCCAAATAGTTTCTGTGTGTGGCTCTGTTTTGATTCCCTCTTTGAGACTACATTTCAAATTGTCCCTAACATATATGGCTACTCCACCTCCTCGTCTAATATATCTATCTGTGTGAAATAGTTTAAATCCATATATTTGATATTCAGCTAATAGTTCTCTATTTTCTACATTCATCCACGTTTCGGTAAGTGCAATAATATCTATTTTTTCTGTGAAGACAAGAGCATTTAATTCGTTAATTTTATTTCTTAGACTTCTACTGTTAGTGTAATATACCCTAAGTGAATTGTTATTTTGCGGACCTTCTCTTTCCCTGATCGTTTTGCCAATTCCTTTCTCCCACAAACACATACTTTTATTACCTCCTTCCTCCAAATCAATTCCCATACCTCTATCTACTAACAGTTTAAACCCAAACAAACACCTCTAACCACTTCTTCTAACGAGTTCGCAACAGCAACAACCCCAGCTCTCGATAGATGCACCCCATCACGAGCATACATTTCATTTCTTCCATAGAAGTGTTCCCAGTTGTCTATGAAAGATATTGCATTTGATTTGCAATATCTTTCCAGCCGGCAATTGACACCAAGTGCCCTCGATATCCATTCATTTCCCACTCCCTTTCTTGGAAGAATGCCACATATGATCGGGATTCCTCCCTTGCTCCTAACTAACTCTATGGCTGTTTTATACCTCTGAATCAGTTCCTCACTCCTGACTCGACCAACATCATTTCCTCCCACGCTAATGCAAATAATGGGATTGTTCCCATTACCAGCCATAATATCATTCATGTTGTTTATAATATCACCAATGCCAGCTCCGGGATAGCAAACCCTTAACCTGTTCCCCCTATCTCTAGCACAAAACGTTCTATCCAAATACCTTATCTGGGAATCTCCACAACTAATGTTTGCTTAGGTACTTCCTTTACTTTCTGAGGGGCCTGCGCTTCCTTTCTCTTCGTTGCTTTCCCTTTTGCGCGATCCACAGTCTCTCCACAGCACTCGTCCTCCAAAACGTCAAATGAATTTGAAGTTGGTATGGCGTTTGAAGGCGGCTTTATCAAAGTCTTCTTAAGGCCCCTGTCTTTCGCAACTCTCCAAGACGAGGTCCCTTTACTGCTGGTCTCCTCCTTCGTTACTTCTCGTTGTTTTTTAAGCTGACGCACCTCCTCCCGCAGAGAGTCCAACTCTGTCCTCAGGGCTCCCACTAGAGTCACCAGGTCCTTAACTACAACTTCCATATTGCAATTTTCGCCGCTACCGGCCAAAAATAGCGCGATTTTCGCCGCTAGCAGCCAAAAACTGTGCGATTTTCACCGCTAGCGGGCAAAATCGGGCGATTTTTCCCGCTAACGGCCGAAAACCGCGCTATTTTCGACGCTAGCGGCCAGAAACCATGCGATTTTTGCAGCTGGCGGCCAAAAACCGCGCGAATTTCGCCGCTACCTGCCAAAAATCGACCGATTTTCGCCGCTACCGGCCAAAAACTGCGCGATTTTCGCCGCTAGCGGCCAAAAACCATGCGATTTTCGCAGCAGGCGGGCAAAAATCGCGATTTTCGGCGCTACCGGCCAAAAATAGCGCGATTTTCGCCGCTAGCGGCCAAAAATCGTGCGATTTTCGCCGCTAGCGGCCAAAAATCGTGCGAATTTCGCCGCTAGCGACCAAAAATCGTGCGATTTTCGCCGCTAGCGGCCAGAAACTATGCGATTTTTGCAGCTGGCGGGCAAAAATAGCGCGATTTTCGCCGCTACCGGCCAAAAACCGCGCGATTTTCGCCGCTACCGGCCAAAAACCGCGCGATTTTCGCCGCTAGCGGCCAAAAAACCATGCGATTTTTCGCAGCTGGCGGGGCAAAAATCGCGATTTTCGCCGCTACCGGCCAAAAATAGCGCGATTTTCGCGCTAGCGGCCAAACACAGTGCGATTTTTGCCGCTAGCGGCCAAAAATCATTCAAATTTTGCCGCTAGTGGCCAAAAATAATGCGATTTTCGCCGCTAGCGGCCAGAAACTATGCGATTTTTGCAGCTGGCGGCCAAAACCGCGCGAATTTCGCCGTTACCCTGCCAAAAAATCGACCAATTTTCGCCGCTACCGGCCAAAAAACCGCGCGATTTTCACCGCTAGCGGCCAAAAACCATGCGATTTTCGCAGCTGGCGAGCAAAAATCGCGATTTTCGCCGCTACCGGCCAAAAATAGTGCGATTTTCGCCGCTAGCGGCCAAAAACCGTGCGATTTTCGCCGCTAGCGGCCAAAAATCATGCAAATTTCGCCGCTAGCGGCCAAAAATCGTGCGAATTTCGCCGCTAGCGGCCAAAAATCGTGCGATTTCGCCGCTAGCGGCCAGAAACTATGCGATTTTTGCAGCTGGCGGGCAAAATAGCGCGATTTTCGCCGCTAACCGGCCAAAAAACCGCGCGATTTTCGCCGCTAGCGGCCAAAAACCATGCGATTTTCGCAGCTGGCGGGGCAAAAATCGCGATTTTCGCTGCTACCGGCCAAAAATAGCGCGATTTTCCGCCGCTAGCGGCCAAAAACCGTGCGTTTTCGCCGCTAGCGGCCAAAAATCATGCAAATTTCGCCGCTAGCGGCTAAAAATCGTGCGAATTTCGCCGCTAGCGGCCAAAAATCGTGCGATTTTCGCCGCTAGCGGCCAGAAACTATGCGATTTTTGCAGCTGGCGGCCAAAAACCGCGCGAATTTCGCCGCTACCTGCCAAAAATCGACCGATTTTCGCCGCTACCCCGGCCAAAAACTGCGCGATTTTCGCCGCTAGCGGCCAAAAACCATGCGATTTTCGCAGCTGGCGGGCAAAAATTGTGGCAAATTTCGCCGCTAGCGGGCCAAAAATCGTGCGAATTTCGCCACTAGCGGCCAAAAAATCGTGCGATTTTCGCCGCTAGCGGCCAGAAAGTATGCGATTTTTGCAGCTGGCGGGCGAAAATAGCGCGATTTTCGCCGCTACCGGCCAAAAACCGCGCGATTTTCGCCGCTAGCGGCCAAAAACCATGCGATTTTCGCAGCTGGCGGGCAAAAATCGCGATTTTCGGCGCTACCGGGCCAAAAATAGCTCGATTTTTCCGCCGCTAGGGGCCAAAACCGTGAGATTTTTGCCGCTAGCGGCCAAAAATTGGACGATTTTTCCCGCTACCGGCCGAAAACCGCGCTATTTTCGACGCTAGCGGCCAGAAACCATGCGATTTTTGCAGCTGGCGGCCAAAAACCGCGTGAATTTCGCCGCTACCCTGCCAAAAATCGACCGATTTTCGCCGCTACCGACCAAAAACCGCGCGATTTTCGCCGCTAGCGGCCAAAAACCATGCGATTTTCGCAGCTGGCGGGCAAAAATCGCGATTTTCGCCGCTACCGGCCAAAAATAGCGCGATTTTCGCCGCTAGCGGCCAAAAAACCGTGCGATTTTCGCCGCTAGCGGCCAAAAACCGTGCGATTTTCGCCGCTAGCGGCCAAAAATCGTGCAAATTTCGCCGCTAGCGGCCAAAAATCGTGCTATTTTCGCCGCTAGCGGCGAGAAACTATGCGATTTTTGCAGCTGGCGGGCGAAAATAGCGCGATTTTCGCCGCTACCGGTCAAAAACCGCGCGATTTCGCCGCTAGCGGCCAAAATCCATGTGATTTTTGCAGCTGGCGGGCAAAAATCGCGATTTTCCGCCGCTCCCAGCCAAAAATAGCGCGATTTTTTGCCGCTAGCGGCCAAAAACCGTGCGATTTTCGCCGCGAGCGGCCAAAAATCGGGCGATTTTTGCCGCTAACGGCCGAGAACCGCGCTATTTTCGACGCTAGCGGCCAGAAACCATGCGATTTTTGCAGCTGGCGGCCAAAAACCGCGCGAATTTCGCCGCTACCCTGCCAAAAATCGACCGATTTTCGCCGCTAACGGGCCAAAAACCGCGCGATTTTCGCCGCTAGCGCCCAAAAACCATGCGATTTTCGCAGCTGGCGGGCAAAAATCGCGATTTTCGCCGCTACCGGCCAAAAATAGCGCGATTTTCGCCGCTAGCGGCCAAAAACCGTGCGATTTTCGCCGCTAGCGGCCAAAAATCGGGCGATTTTTTGCCGCTAACGGCCGAAAATCGCGCTATTTTCGACGCTAGCGGCCAGAAACCATGCGATTTTTGCAACTGGCGGCCAAAAACCGCGCGAAATTCGCCGCTACCTGCCAAAAATCGACCGATTTTCGCCGCTACCGGCCAAAAACCGCGCGATTTTCGCCGCAAGCGGCCAAAAAACCATGCGATTTTCGCAGCTCGCGGGCAAAAATCGCGATTTTCGCCGCTACCGGCCAAAAATAGCGCGATTTTCGCAGCTAGCGGTCAAAAACCTTGCGATTCTCGCCGCTAGCGGCCAAAAATCGTGCAAATTTCGCCGCTAGCGGCCAAAAATCGTGCGAATTTCGCCGCTAGCGGCCAAAAATCGTGCGAATTTCGCCGCTAGCGGCCAGAAAACTATACGATTTTTGCAGCTGGCGGGCGAAAATAGCGCGATTTTCGCCGCTACCGGCCAAAAACCGCGAGATTTTCGCCGCTAGCGGCCAAAAACTATGCGATTTTTGCAGCTGGCGGGCAAAAATAGCGCAATTTTCGCCAATACCGGCCAAAAACCGCGCGATTTTTTGCCGCTAGCGGCCAAAAACCATGCGATTTTCGCAGCTGGCGGGCAAAAATCGCGGATTTTCGCCGCTACCGGCCAAAAATAGCGCGATTTTCGCCGCTAGCGGCCAAAAAAACCGTGCGATTTTCCCCGCTAGCGGCCAAAAACCATGTGATTTTTGCAGCTGGCGGGCAAAAATAGCGCGATTTTCGCCAATACCGGCCAAAAACCGCGCGATTTTTTGCCGCTAGCGGCCAAACACCATGCGATTTTCGCAGCTGGCGGGCAAAAATCGCGATTTTCGCCGCTACCGGCCAAAAATAGCGCGATTTTCGCCGCTAGCGGCCAAAAAACCGTGCGATTTTCCCCGCTAGCGGCCAAAAACCATGCGATTTTTCGCAGCTGGCTGGCAAAAATCGCGATTTTCCGCCGCTACCGGCCAAAAATAGCGCGATTTTCGCCGCTACCGGCCAAAAATAGCGCGATTTTCGCCGCTAGCGGCCAGAAACTATGCGATTTTTGCAGCTGGCGGCAAAAAAACCGCGCGAATTTCGCCGCTACCTGCCAAAAATCGACCGATTTTCGCAGCTACCGGCCAAAAACCGCGCGATTTTCGCCGCTAGCGGCCAAAAACCATGCTATTTTCGCAGCTGGCGAGCAAATATACTTTGGACAAGTATATGAGTGGGATTGGGTGGTTATAGAATAGGAGCTGCCTCGTATGGGCCAATAGGCCTTCTGCAGTTACCTTTGTTCTTATGTTCTTATGTTCTTAAATATCGCGATTTTCGGCGCTACCGGCCAAAAATAGAGCGATTTTCGCCGCTAGCGGCCAAAAACCGCGCGATTTTCACCGCTAGCGGCCAAAAACAATGCGATTTTCGCAGCTGGCGGGCAAAATCGCGATTTTCGCCGCTACCGGCCAAAAATAGTGCGATTTTCGCCGCTAGCGGCCAAAAATCGTGCGATTTTCGCCGCTAGCGGCCAAAAATCATGCAAATTTCGCCGCTAGCGGCCAAAAAATCGTGCGAATTTCGCCGCTAGCGGCCAAAAATAATGCGATTTTCGCCGCTAGCGACCAGAAACTATGCGATTTTTGCAGCTGGCGGCCAAAAACCGCGCGAATTTCGCCGCTACCGGCCAAAAACCGCGCGATTTTCGCCGCTAGCGGCCAAAAACCATGCGATTTTCGCAGCTGGCGAGCAAATATCGCGATTTCGCCGCTAGCGGCCAAAAATAGTGCGATTTTCGCCGCTAGCGGCCAAAACCGTGCGATTTTCACTGCTAGCGGCCAAAAATCATGCAAATTTCGCCGCTAGCGGCCAAAAATCGTGCGAATTTCGCCGCTAGCGGCCAAAAATCGTCCAAATTTCGCTGCTAGCGGCCAAAAATCGTGCGAATTTCGCCGCTAGCCGCCAAAAATCGTGCGATTTTCGCCGCTAGCGGCCAGAAACTATGCGATTTTTGCAGCTGGCAGGCAAAAATAGCGCGATTTTCGCCGTTACAGGCCAAAAACCATGCGATTATCGCAGCTGGCGGGCAAAAATCGCGCTTTTCGCCGCTACCGGCCAAAATAGCGCGATTTTCGCCGCTAGCGGCCAAAAACTGGGCGATTTTCGCCGCTAGCCGGCAAAAATCGGGCGATTTTTCCCGCTAACGGCCGAAAACTGCGCTATTTTCGACGTTAGCGGCCAGAAACCATGCGATTTTTGCAGCTGGCGGCCAAAAACCGCGCGAATTTCGACGCTACCTGCCAAAAATCGACCGATTTTCGCCGCTACTGGCCAAAACTGCGCGATTTTCGCCGCTAGCGGCCAAAAACCATGCGATTTTCGCAGCAGGCGGGCAAAAATCGCGATTTTCGCCGCTACCGGCCAAAAACCGTGCGATTTTCGCCGCTAGCGGCCAAAAATCGTGCGAATTTCGTTGCTAGCGACCAGAAATCGTGCGATTTTCGCCGCTAGCGGCCAGAAACTATGCGATTTTTGCAGCTGGCGGGCAAAAATAGCGCGATTTTCGCCGCTACCGGCCAAAAACCGCGCAATTTTCGCCGCTACCGGCCAAAAACCGCGCGATTTTCGCCGCTAGCGGCCAAAAAACCATGCGATTTTCGCAGCTGGCGAGCAAATATCGCGATTTTCGCCGCTACCGGCCAAAAATAGAGCGATTTTCGCCGCTAGCGGCCAAAAACCGCGCGATTTTCGCCGCTAGCGGCCAAAAACAATGCGATTTTCGCAGCTGGCGGGCAAAAATCGCGATTTTCGCCGCTACCGGCCAAAAATAGTGCGATTTTCGCCGCTAGCAACCAAAAATCGTGCGATTTTCGCCGCTAGCGGCCAAAAATCATGCAAATTTCGCCGCTAGCGGCCAAAAATCGTGCGAATTTCGCCGCTAGCGGCCAAGAATAATGCGATTTTCGCCGCTAGCGGCCAGAAACTATGCGATTTTTGCAGCTGGCGGCCAAAAACCGCGCGAATTTCGCCGCTACCGGCCAAAAACCGCGCGATTTTCGCCGCTAGCGGCCAAAAACCATGCGATTTTCGCAGCTGGCGAGCAAATATCGCGATTTTCGCCGCTAGCGGCCAAAAATAGTGCGATTTTCGCCGCTAGCGGCCAAAAACCGTGCGAATTTCGCCGCTAGCGGCCAGAAATCGTCCAAATTTCGCCGCTAGCGGCCAAAAATCGTGCGAATTTCGCCGCTAGCCGCCAAAATCGTGCGATTTTCGCCGCTAGCGGCCAGAAACTATGCGATTTTTGCAGCTGGCAGGCAAAAATAGCGCGATTTTCGCCGTTACAGGCCAAAAACCATGCGATTATCGCAGCTGGCGGGCAAAAATCGCGCTTTTCGCCGCTACCGTGATGGTCGAGCACGGTCGAGAGCTGGGGTTGTTGCTGTTGCGAACTCGCTAGAAGAAGTGGTTAGAGGTGTTTGTTTGGGTTTAAACTGTTAGTAGATAGAGGTATGGGAATTGATTTGGAGGAAGGAGGTAATAAAAGTATGTGTTTGTGGGAGAAAGGAATTGGCAAAACGATCAGGGAAAGAGAAGGTCCGCAAAATAACAATTCACTTAGGGTATATTACACTAACAGTAGAAGTCTAAGAAATAAAATTAACGAATTAAATGCTCTTGTCTGCACAGAAAAAATAGATATTATTGCACTTACCGAAACGTGGATGAATGTAGAAAATAGAGAACTATTAGCTGAATATCAAATATATGGATTTAAACTATTTCACACAGATAGATATATTAGACGAGGAGGTGGAGTAGCCATATATGTTAGGGACAATTTGAAATGTAGTCTCAAAGAGGGAATCAAAACAGAGCCACACACAGAAACTATTTGGATTGAATTAAACGAAAAAGCTAATAATATTATAATAGGAGTAATATATAGGCCACCAAATTTAGACAGAATGGAAGCAAAGCATCTATGGGATGAAATATCTAGAGCATCTAGATCTAACAGTATTTATGTCATGGGTGACTTTAATTTTAGCGGAATAAACTGGTTGAACAAAACAGGGAATAGTGAAGCAGAAGATTTTCTAGAATTAATTGACGATTGCTTTCTTACGCAACACATTAAGGAACCAACACGGGAAAATAATATTTTAGATTTAGTGTTAACTAACAGGGAAACGCAAATTAATGACATCGAAATAGGGAGTGAGCTAGGGAGCAGTGATCACAAAGAAATCAGATTTAGCATAGAATGGAATAGACCAGTAGGAGAAAATTCTGTTAAAGTGCCAGATTTTCGTAAAGCTGATTTTAATAGCCTAAGAAATTTTTTGGGTCAAATTGATTGGAAAGGCTTGGGTATGGGGTGTGAGCCGGTCTTGGAGCGAGACATGAACCCAGCGATAGGTGACTTAAATGGGGATTTCGATGTGGATTCAATATATAACTTATTTAAGAATATTCTAAACAAAGCACAGGAACGTAGTATACCATACAAATTGAATAGATCGTATACTAATGACCCAAAGTGGATAACAAAGAATTTGAAGAACCTTATAGGTAAAAAGAGAGCTTGGTACAAAAGGATTAAAAATGGGGAGGTCACTTTAGAACAGGAATTCGTACAACTGGTTAGAAATGTTAAAAAAGAGATAAGGAAAGCAAAAAGAAACTATGAAGTTCGCATAGCAGGGCAAGCAAAGACAAATCCTAAAGGGTTTTTTCAGTTATATCGTACTAAGACTAGGGAAAGGATAGGTCCATTAAAAACTGAGACAGGTCAAATAACAGATAGTGATGAAGAGATGAGTAGTATTTTTAATAAATATTTTGTATCTGTATTTACTAAAGAGGAACTTAACAATATGCCTTCAGCCGAACAAGTCTATGTGGGTGGGGACGAGGACAGGTTGACGAGTTTAGCAGTTACCAGGGAGGATGTTCTTAAACAAATAGTAAAACTCAAACCAAACAAATCCCCAGGGCCGGATGAAGTGTTTGCTAGGGTGCTTAAAGAATGCAAAGAGGAGCTTTGTGACCCACTGTCAACCATATTTAATAAATCAATAGAGTCAGGCAGAGTGCCAGAGTTTTGGAAAGTTGCTAATGTGATACCAGTTTTTAAGAAAGGAGATAGATCACTTGCGTCTAACTATCGACCAATTAGCCTAACGTCTATTGTGGGAAAGTTACTCGAATCTATAATAGCAAATAAAATTCGTCTTCATCTTGAAAAACATAAATTAATAATTGAGTCGCAACATGGTTTTATAAATGGCCGTTCATGTTTAACAAATTTGTTATCTTTTTATTCTAGCATTGTTGAGGCAGTTGATAGTGGTAAGGATTGCGATGTTGTATACCTTGACTTTAGCAAAGCTTTTGATACAGTGCCACATGAAAGACTGATTAAAAAAATAGAGTCTCATGGTATTGGGGGTGCTATATTAAGCTGGATTAGGGCATGGCTATACCAAAGGAAACAGAGAGTTAGTATAAATGGAATCAAGTCAGAGTGGGAAAATGTTGTAAGTGGAGTGCCTCAAGGCTCTGTCCTGGGACCTCTGTTGTTTATAATATATATAAATGATTTAGATTCAGGTTTGAGTAGCAACATTTGCAAATTTGCCGATGATACGAAAATCGGTAGGGAAATTAATTCGGAGGAGGACTCACTATCACTTCAAGTTGATCTAGATAGGGTTTTGAAATGGTCAAAGGATTGGCAGATGCAGTTTAATGCTGATAAATGTAAAGTTCTGAGGTTAGGTAATGATGATAGAGTTACAAGATACGAGCTAGATGGTGTTGTGATTGCGAAGTCGGATTGCGAAAGGGATCTGGGAGTTATGATTAGTAAGAATTTAAAACAAAAGGATCAATGCATAAATGTTCGTAATAAGGCAAATCGGACACTTGGATTTATTAATCGCAGCGTTAGTAACAAGACACCTGGTGTGGTTCTCAAGCTATATCTTGCTCTAGTTAGGCCCCATTTAGATTATGCAGTTCAGTTTTGGTCGCCATATTATAGAATGGATATAAATTCACTTGAACGTGTCCAGCGCAGGATGACTAAGTTAATTCCCCAAATTAGAAATCTTTCATATGAAGAAAGATTAACAAAGCTTAAGTTGCATTCACTGGAAAGGCGAAGAGTTAGGGGTGACATGATAGAGGTTTACAAGTGGATGAATGGACATAACCGGGGGGATATTAATAGGGTATTAAAAGTATCAACACAGGACAGAACACGAAACAATGGATATAAATTGGATAAGTTTAGATTTAGGAAAGACTTGGGTAAATACTGGTTCAGTAACAGGGTTGTTGATTTGTGGAACCAATTGCCGCGTAACATTGTGGAGGTGGGGTCCCTCGATTGTTTCAAGCACGGGTTGGACAAGTATATGAGTGGGATTGGGTGGTTATAGAATAGGAGCTGCCTCGTATGGGCCAATAGGCCTTCTGCAGTTACCTTTGTTCTTATGTTCTTATGTTCTTACCGGCCAAAAATAGCGCGATTTTCGCCGCTAGCGGCCAAAAACTGTGCGATTTTCGCCGCTAGCGGGCAAAAATCGGGCGATTTTTCCCGCTAACGGCCGAAAACCGCGCTATTTTCGACGCTAGCGGCCAGAAACCATGCGATTTTTGCAGCTGGCGGCCAAAAACCGCGCGAATTTCGCCGCTACCTGCCAAAAATCGACCGATTTTCGCCGCTACCGGCCAAAAACTGCGCGATTTTCGCCGCTAGCGGCCAAAAACCATGCGATTTTCGCAGCAGGCGGGCAAAAATCGCGATTTTCGCCGCTACCGGCCAAAAATAGCGCGATTTTCGCCGCTAGCGGCCAAAAACCGTGCGATTTTTGCCGCTAGCGGCCAAAAATCGTGCGAATTTCGCCGCTAGCGACCAGAAATCGTGCGATTTTCGCCGCTAGCGGCCAGAAACTATGCGATTTTTGCAGCTGGCGGGCAAAAATAGCGCGATTTTCGCCGCTACCGGCCAAAAACCGCGCAATTTTCGCCGCTACTGGCCAAAAACCGCGCGATTTTCGCCGCTAGCGGCCAAAAACCATGCGATTTTCGCAGCTGGCGGGCAAAATCGCGATTTTCGCCGCTACCGGCCAAAAATAGCGCGATTTTCGCCGCTAGCGGCCAAAAACAGTGCGATTTTTGCCGCTAGCGGCCAAAAATCATGCAAATTTTGCCGCTAGTGGCCAAAAATAATGCGATTTTCGCCGCTAGCGGCCAGAAACTGTGCGATTTTTGCAGCTGGCGGCCAAAAACCGCGCGAATTTTGCCGTTACCTGCCAAAAATCGACCAATTTTCGTCGCTACCGGCCAAAAAACCGCGCGATTTTCGCCGCTAGCGGCCAAAAACCATGCGATTTTCGCAGCTGGCGAGCAAAAATCGCGATTTTCGCCGCTACCGGCCAAAAATAGTGCGATTTTCGCCGCTAGCGGCCAAAAACCGTGCGATTTTCGCCGCTAGCGGCCAAAAATCATGCAAATTTCGCCGCTAGCGGCCAAAAATCGTGCGAATTTCGCCGCTAGCGGCCAAAAATCGTGCGATTTTCGCCGCTAGCGGCCAGAAACTATGCGATTTTTGCAGCTGGCGGCCAAAAACCGCGCGAATTTTGCCGTTACCTGCCAAAAATCGACCAATTTTCGTCGCTACCTGCCAAAAACCGCGCGATTTTCGCCGCTAGCGGCCAAAAACCATGCGATTTTCGCAGCTGGCTAGCAAAAATCGCGATTTTCGCCGCTACCGGCCAAAAATAGTGCGATTTTCGCCGCTAGCGGCCAAAAACCGTGCGATTTTCGCCGCTAGCGGCCAAAAATCATGCAAATTTCGCCGCTAGCGGCCAAAAATCGTGCGAATTTCGCCGCTAGCGGCCAAAAATCGTGCGATTTTCGCCGCTAGCGGCCAGAACTATGCGATTTTTGCAGCTGGCGGGCAAAAATAGCGCGAATTTCGCCGCTAGCGGCCAAAAACCATGCGATTTTCGCAGCTGGCGGGCAAAAATCGCGATTTTCGCCGCTACCGGCCAAAAATAGCGCGATTTTCGCCGCTAGCGGCCAAAAACCGTGCGATTTTCGCCGCTAGCGGCCAAAAATCATGCAAATTTCGCCGCTAGCGGCTAAAAATCGTGCGAATTTCGCCGCTAGCGGCCAAAAATAGTGCGATTTTCGCCGCTAGCGGCCAGAAACTATGCGATTTTGCAGCTGGCGGCCAAAAACCGCGCGAATTTCGCCGCTACCTGCCAAAAATCGACCGATTTTCGCCGCTACCGGCCAAAAACTGCGCGATTTTCGCCGCTAGCGGCCAAAAACCATGCGATTTTCGCAGCTGGCGGGCAAAAATTGTGCAAATTTCGCCGCTAGCGGCCAAAAATCGTGCGAATTTCGCCACTAGCGGCCAAAAATCGTGCGATTTTCGCCGCTAGCGGCCAGAAAGTATGCGATTTTTGCAGCTGGCGGGCGAAAATAGCGCGATTTTTCGCCGCTACCGGCCAAAAACCGCGCGATTTTCGCCGCTAGCGGCCAAAAACCATGCGATTTTCGCAGCTGGCGGGCAAAAATCGCGATTTTCGGCGCTACCGGCCAAAAATAGCTCGATTTTCGCCGCTAGGGGCCAAAAACCGTGAGATTTTTGCCGCTAGCGGCGAAAAATTGGACGATTTTTTCCCGCTACCGGCCGAAAACCGCGCTATTTTCGACGCTAGCGGCCAGAAAACCATGCGATTTTTGCAGCTGGCGGCCAAAAACCGCGTGAATTTCGCCGCTACCTGCCAAAAATCGACCGATTTTCGCCGCTACCGACCAAAAACCGCGCGATTTTCGCCGCTAGCGGCCAAAAACAATGCGATTTTCGCAGCTGGCGGGCAAAAATCGCGATTTTCGCCGCTACCGGCCAAAAATAGTGCGATTTTCGCCGCTAGCGGCCAAAAATCGTGCGATTTTCGCCGCTAGCGGCCAAAAATCGTGCGATTTCGCCGCTAGCGGCCAAAAATCATGCAAATTTCGCCGCTAGCGGCCAAAAATCGTGCGAATTTCGCAGCTAGCGGCCAAAATTAATGCGATTTTCGCCGCTAGCGGCCAGAAACTATTCGATTTTTGCAGCTGGCGGCCAAAAACCGCGCGAATTTCGCCGGTACCGACCAAAAAACCGCGCGATTTTCGCCGCTAGCGGCCAAAAACCATGCGATTTTCGCAGCTGGCGAGCAAATATCGCGATTTTCGCCGCTAGCGGCCAAAAATAGTGCAATTTTCGCCGCTAGCGGCCAAAAATCTGGCAATTTTTGCCGCTAACGGCCGAAAACCGCGCTATTTTCGACGCTAGCGGCCAGAAACCATGCGATTTTTGCATCTGGCGGCCAAAAACCGCGCGAATTTCGCCGCTACCTGCCAAAAATCGACCGATTTTCGCCGCTACCGGCCAAGAACCGCGCGATTTTCGACGCTAGCGGCCAAAAACCATGCGATTTTCGCAGCTGGCGGGCAAAAATCGCGATTTTCGCCGCTACCGGCCAAAAATAGCGCGATTTTCGCCGCTAGCGGCCAAAAAAGCGTGGGATTTTCGCCGCTAGCGGCCAAAAATCATGCAAATTTCGCCGCTAGCGGCCAAAAATCGTGCGAATTTCGCCGCTAGCGGCCAAAAATAATGCGATTTTCGCCGCTAGCGGCCAGAAACTATGCAATTTTTGCAGCTGGCGGCCAAAAAACCGCGCGAATTTCGCCGCTACCTGCCAAAAATCGACCGATTTTCGCCGCTACCGGCCAAAAACCGCGCGATTTTCGCCGCTAGCGGCCAAAAACCATGCGATTTTCGCAGCTGGCGAGCAAATATCGCGATTTTCGCCGCTACCGGCCATAAATAGAGCGATTTTCGCCGCTAGCGGCCAAAAACCGCGCGATTTTCGCCGCTAGCGGCCAAAAACAATGCGATTTTCGCAGTTGGCGGGCAAAAATCATGCAAATTTCGCCGCTAGCGGCCAAAAAACGACGAGATTTTCGCCGCTAGGATCCAAAAACCATGTGATTTTCGCAGCTGGCGGGCAAAAATCGCGATTTTCGCCGCTACCGGCCAAAAACCGTGCGATTTTCGCCGCTAGCGGCCAAAAATCATGCAAATTTCGCCGCTAGCGGCCAAAAATCGTGCGAAATTCGCCGCTAGCGGCCAAAAATCGTGCGATTTTTCGCCGCTAGCGGCCAGAACTATGCGATTTTTTGCAGCTGGCGGGCAAAAATAGCGCGAATTTCGCCGCTAGCGGCCAAAAACCATGCGATTTTCGCAGCTGGCGGGCAAAAATCGCGATTTTCGCCGCTACCGGCCAAAAATAGCGCGATTTTCGCCGCTAGCGGCCAAAAACCGTGCGATTTTCGCCGCTAGCGGCCAAAAATCATGCAAATTTCGCCGCTAGCGGCTAAAAATCGTGCAAATTTCGCCGCTAGCGGCCAAAAATAGTGCGATTTTCGCCGCTAGCGGCCAGAAACTATGCGATTTTTGCAGCTGGCGGCCAAAAACCGCGCGAATTTCGCCGCTACCTGCCAAAAATCGACCGATTTTCGCCGCTACCGGCCAAAAACTGCGCGATTTTCGCCGCTAGCGGCCAAAAACCATGCGATTTTCGCAGCTGGCGGGCAAAAATTGTGCAAATTTCGCCGCTAGCGGCCAAAAATCGTGCGAATTTCGCCACTAGCGGCCAAAAATCGTGCGATTTTCGCCGCTAGCGGCCAGAAAGTATGCGATTTTTGCAGCTGGCGGGCGAAAATAGCGCGATTTTCGCCGCTACCGGCCAAAAACCGCGCGATTTTCGCCGCTAGCGGCCAAAAACCATGCGATTTTCGCAGCTGGCGGGCAAAAATCGCGATTTTCGGCGCTACCGGCCATAAATAGCTCGATTTTCGCCGCTAGGGGCCAAAAACCGTGAGATTTTTGCCGCTAGCGGCGAAAAATTGGACGATTTTTCCCGCTACCGGCCGAAAACCGCGCTATTTTCGACGCTAGCGGCCAGAAACCATGCGATTTTTGCAGCTGGCGGCCAAAAACCGCGTGAATTTCGCCGCTACCTGCCAAAAATCGACCGATTTTCGCCGCTACCGACCAAAAACCGCGCGATTTTCGCCGCTAGCGGCCAAAAACATAAGAACATAAGAACATAAGAACAAAGGTAACTGCAGAAGGCCTATTGGCCCATACGAGGCAGCTCCTATTCTATAACCACCCAATCCCACTCATATACTTGTCCAACCCGTGCTTGAAACAATCGAGGGACCCCACCTCCACAATGTTACGCGGCAATTGGTTCCACAAATCAACAACCCTGTTACTGAACCAGTATTTACCCAAGTCTTTCCTAAATCTAAACTTATCCAATTTATATCCATTGTTTCGTGTTCTGTCCTGTGTTGATACTTTTAATACCCTATTAATATCCCCCCGGTTATGTCCATTCATCCACTTGTAAACCTCTATCATGTCACCCCTAACTCTTCGCCTTTCCAGTGAATGCAACTTAAGCTTTGTTAATCTTTCTTCATATGAAAGATTTCTAATTTGGGGAATTAACTTAGTCATCCTACGCTGGACACGTTCAAGTGAATTTATATCCATTCTATAATATGGCGACCAAAACTGAACTGCATAATCTAAATGGGGCCTAACTAGAGCAAGATATAGCTTGAGAACCACACCAGGTGTCTTGTTACTAACGCTGCGATTAATAAATCCAAGTGTCCGATTTGCCTTATTACGAACATTTATGCATTGATCCTTTTGTTTTAAATTCTTACTAATCATAACTCCCAGATCCCTTTCGCAATCCGACTTCGCAATCACAACACCATCTAGCTCGTATCTTGTAACTCTATCATCATTACCTAACCTCAGAACTTTACATTTATCAGCATTAAACTGCATCTGCCAATCCTTTGACCATTTCAAAACCCTATCTAGATCAACTTGAAGTGATAGTGAGTCCTCCTCCGAATTAATTTCCCTACCGATTTTCGTATCATCGGCAAATTTGCAAATGTTGCTACTCAAACCTGAATCTAAATCATTTATATATATTATAAACAACAGAGGTCCCAGGACAGAGCCTTGAGGCACTCCACTTACAACATTTTCCCACTCTGACTTGATTCCATTTATACTAACTCTCTGTTTCCTTTGGTATAGCCATGCCCTAATCCAGCTTAATATAGCACCCCCAATACCATGAGACTCTATTTTTTTAATCAGTCTTTCATGTGGCACTGTATCAAAAGCTTTGCTAAAGTCAAGGTATACAACATCGCAATCCTTACCACTATCAACTGCCTCAACAATGCTAGAATAAAAAGATAACAAATTTGTTAAACATGAACGGCCATTTATAAAACCATGTTGCGACTCAATTATTAATTTATGTTTTTCAAGATGAAGACGAATTTTATTTGCTATTATAGATTCGAGTAACTTTCCCACAATAGACGTTAGGCTAATTGGTCGATAGTTAGACGCAAGTGATCTATCTCCTTTCTTAAAAACTGGTATCACTGCGAACAATGCGATTTTCGCAGCTGGCGGGCAAAAATCGCGATTTTCGCCGCTACCGGCCAAAAATAGTGCGATTTTCGCCGCTAGCGGCCAAAAATCGTGCGATTTTCGCCGCTAGCGGCCAAAAATCGTGCGATTTTCGCCGCTAGCGGCCAAAAATCATGCAAATTTCGCCGCTAGCGGCCAAAAATCGTGCGAATTTCGCAGCTAGCGGCCAAAATTAATGCGATTTTCGCCGCTAGCGGCCAGAAACTATGCGATTTTTGCAGCTGGCGGCCAAAAACCGCGCGAATTTCGCCGGTACCGACCAAAAACCGCGCGATTTTCGCCGCTAGCGGCCAAAAACCATGCGATTTTCGCAGCTGGCGAGCAAATATCGCGATTTTCGCCGCTAGCGGCCAAAAATAGTGCAATTTTCGCCGCTAGCGGCCAAAAATCTGGCAATTTTTGCCGCTAACGGCCGAAAACCGCGCTATTTTCGACGCTAGCGGCCAGAAACCATGCGATTTTTGCATCTGGCGGCCAAAAACCGCGCGAATTTCGCCGCTACCTGCCAAAAATCGACCGATTTTCGCCGCTACCGGCCAAGAACCGCGCGATTTTCGACGCTAGCGGCCAAAAACCATGCGATTTTCGCAGCTGGCGGGCAAAAATCGCGATTTTCGCCGCTACCGGCCAAAAATAGCGCGATTTTCGCCGCTAGGGGCCAAAAAGCGTGGGATTTTCGCCGCTAGCGGCCAAAAATCATGCAAATTTCGCCGCTAGCGGCCAAAAATCGTGCGAATTTCGCCGCTAGCGGCCAAAAATAATGCGATTTTCGCCGCTAGCGGCCAGAAACTATGCAATTTTTGCAGCTGGCGGCCAAAAACCGCGCGAATTTCGCCGCTACCTGCCAAAAATCGACCGATTTTCGCCGCTACCGGCCAAAAACCGCGCGATTTTCGCCGCTAGCGGCCAAAAACCATGCGATTTTCGCAGCTGGCGAGCAAATATCGCGATTTTCGCCGCTACCGGCCATAAATAGAGCGATTTTCGCCGCTAGCGGCCAAAAACCGCGCGATTTTCGCCGCTAGCGGCCAAAAACAATGCGATTTTCGCAGTTGGCGGGCAAAAATCATGCAAATTTCGCCGCTAGCGGCCAAAAACGACGAGATTTTCGCCGCTAGGATCCAAAAACCATGTGATTTTCGCAGCTGGCGGGCAAAAATCGCGATTTTCGCCGCTACCGGCCAAAAACCGTGCGATTTTCGCCGCTAGCGGCCAAAAATCGTCCAAATTTCGCCGCTAGCGGCCAAAAATCGTGCGAATTTCGCCGCTAGCCGCCAAAAATCGTGCGATTTTCGCCGCTAGCGGCCAGAAACTATGCGATTTTAGCAGCTGGCGGGCAAAAATAGCGCGATTTTCGCCGTTACAGGCCAAAAACCATGCGATTATCGCAGCTGGCGGGCAAAAATCGCGCTTTTCGCCGCTACCGGCCAAAAAAACGCAATTTTCGCCGCTAGCGGCCAAAAACTGTGCGATTTTCGCCGCTAGCGGGCAAAAATCGGGCGATTTTTCCCGCTAACGGCCGAAAACCGCGCTATTTTCGACGCTAGCGGCCAGAAACCATGCGATTTTTGCAGCTGGCGGCCAAAAACCGCGCGAATTTCGCCGCTACCTGCCAAAAATCGACCGATTTTCGCCGCTACCGGCCAAAAACTGCGCGATTTTCGCCGCTAGCGGCCAAAATCCCAGCGATTTTCGCAGCTGGCGGGCAAAAATCGCGATTTTCGCCGCTACCGGCCAAAAATAGCGCGATTTTCGCCGCTAGCGGCCAAAAACAGTGCGATTTTTGCCGCTAGCGGCCAAAAATCATGCAAATTTTGCCGCTAGTGGCCAAAAATAATGCGATTTTCGCCGCTAGCGGCCAGAAACTATGCGATTTTTGCAGCTGGCGGCCAAAAACCGCGCGAATTTCGCCGTTACCTGCCAAAAATCGACCAATTTTCGCCGCTACCGGCCAAAAACCGCGCGATTTTCGCCGCTAGCGCCCAAAAAACCATGCGATTTTCGCAGCTGGCGGGCAAAAAACGCGATTTTAAGAACATAAGAACATAAGAACAAAGGTAACTGCAGAAGGCCTATTGGCCCATACGAGGCAGCTCCTATTCTATAACCACCCAATCCCACTCATATACTTGTCCAACCCGTGCTTGAAACAATCGAGGGACCCCACCTCCACAATGTTACGCGGCAATTGGTTCCACAAATCAACAACCCTGTTACTGAACCAGTATTTACCCAAGTCTTTCCTAAATCTAAACTTATTCAATTTATATCCATTGTTTCGTGTTCTGTCCTGTGTTGATACTTTTAATACCCTATCAACATCCCCCCGGTTATGTCCATTCATCCACTTGTAAACCTCTATCATGTCACCCCTAACTCTTCGCCTTTCCAGTGAATGCAACTTAAGCTTTGTTAATCTTTCTTCATATGAAAGATTTCTAATTTGGGGAATTAACTTAGTCATCCTACGCTGGACACGTTCAAGTGAATTTATATCCATTCTATAATATGGCGACCAAAACTGAACTGCATAATCCAAATGGGGCCCAACCAGAGCAAGACACAGCCCGAGAACCCCACCAGGCGTCCTGCCACCAACGCTGCGACCAACAAATCCAAGTGTCCCATTTGCCCCACCACGAACACCCATGCATCGATCCTCCTGTCCCAAACTCCCACCAATCACAACTCCCAGACCCCCCTCGCAACCCGACCTCGCAACCACAACACCATCCAGCCCGCATCCCGCAACTCTATCACCACCACCCAACCTCAGAACCCCACACCCATCAGCACCAAACTGCATCTGCCAATCCTTTGACCATTCCAAAACCCTACCCAGATCAACCCGAAGTGATAGTGAGTCCTCCTCCGAACCAACTTCCCCACCGACCCCCGCATCATCGGCAAATCTGCAAATGTTGCCACTCAAACCCGAATCCAAATCATTTACATATACTACAAACAACAGAGGTCCCAGGACAGAGCCCCGAGGCACTCCACCCACAACACCCTCCCACTCCGACCCGATTCCACCCACACCAACTCTCTGTTTCCCCCGGCACAGCCATGCCCCAATCCAGCCCAACACAGCACCCCCAATACCATGAGACTCCATCCCCCCAATTTTCGCCGCTACCGGCCAAAAATAGTGTGATTTTCGCCGCTAGCGGCCAAAAACCGTGCGATTTTCGCAGCTGGCGAGCAAAAATCGCGATTTTCGCCGCTACCGCCCAAAAATAGTGCGATTTTCGCCGCTAGCGGCCAAAAACCGTGCGATTTTCGCCGCTAGCGGCCAAAAATCATGCAAATTTCGCCGCTAGCGGCCAAAAATCGTGCGAATTTCGCCGCTAGCGGCCAAAAATCGTGCGATTTTCGCCGCTAGCGGCCAGAAACAATGCGATTTTTGCAGCTGGCGGGCAAAAATAGCGCGATTTTCGCCGCTACCAGCCAAAACCGCGCGATTTTCGCCGCTAGCGGCCAAAAACCATGCGATTTTCGCAGCTGGCGGGCAAAAATCGCGATTTTCGCCGCTACCGGCCAAAAATAGCGCGATTTTCGCCGCTAGCGGCCAAAAACCGTGCGATTTTCGCCGCTAGCGGCCAAAAATCATGCAAATTTCGCCGCTAGCGGCTAAAAATCGTGCGAATTTCGCCGCTAGCGGCCAAAAATAGTGCGATTTTCGCCGCTAGCGGCCAGAAACTATGCGATTTTTGCAGCTGGCGGCCAAAAACCGCGCGAATTTCGCCGCTACCTGCCAAAAATCGACCGATTTTCGCCGCTACCGGCCAAAAACTGCGCGATTTTCGCCGCTAGCGGCCAAAAACCATGCGATTTTCGCAGCTGGCGGGCAAAAATATTGCAAATTTCGCCGCTAGCGGCCAAAAATCGTGTGAATTTCGCCACTACCGGCCAAAAACCGCGCGATTTTCGCCGCTAGCGGCCAAAAACCATGCGATTTTCGCAGCTGGCGGGCAAAAATCGCGATTTTCGGCGCTACCGGCCAAAAATAGCTCGATTTTCGCCGCTAGGGGCCAAAAACCGTGAGATTTTTGCCGCTAGCGGCCAAAAATTGGACGATTTTTCCCGCTACCGGCCGAAAACCGCGCTATTTTCGACGCTAGCGGCCGGAAACCATGCGATTTTTGCAGCTGGCGGCCAAAAACCGCGTGAATTTCGCCGCTACCTGCCAAAAATCGACCGATTTTCGCCGCTACCGACCAAAAACCGCGCGATTTTCGCCGCTAGCGGCCAAAAACCATGCGATTTTCGCAGCTGGCGGGCAAAAATCGCGATTTTCGCCGCTACCGGCCAAAAATAGCGCGATTTTCGCCGCTAGCGGCCAAAAACCGTGCGATTTTCGCCGCTAGCGGCCAAAAACCGTGCGATTTTCGCCGCTAGCGGCCAAAAATCGTGCAAATTTCGCCGCTAGCGGCCAAAAATCGTGCTATTTTCGCCGCTAGCGGCGAGAAACTATGCGATTTTTGCAGCTGGCGGGCGAAAATAGCGCGATTTTCGCCGCTACCGGTCAAAAACCGCGCGATTTTCGCCGCTAGCGGCCAAAATCCATGTGATTTTTGCAGCTGGCGGGCAAAAATCGCGATTTTCGCCGCTCCCAGCCAAAAATAGCGCCATTTTCGCCGCTAGCGGCCAAAAACCGTGCGATTTTCGCCGCGAGCGGCCAAAAATCTGGCGATTTTTGCCGCTAACGGCCGAGAACCGCGCTATTTTCGACGCTAGCGGCCAGAAACCATGCGATTTTTGCAGCTGGCGGCCAAAAACCGCGCGAATTTCGCCGCTACCTGCCAAAAATCGACCGATTTTCGCCGCTAACGGCCAAAAACCGCGCGATTTTCGCTGCTAGCGCCCAAAAACCATGCGATTTTCGCAGCTGGCGGGCAAAAATCGCGATTTTCGCCGCTACCGGCCAAAAATAGCGCGATTTTCGCCGCTAGCGGCCAAAAACCGTGCGATTTTCGCCGCTAGCGGCCAAAAATCGGGCGATTTTTGCCGCTAACGGCCGAAAATCGCGCTATTTTCGACGCTAGCGGCCAGAAACCATGCGATTTTTGCAACTGGCGGCCAAAAACCGCGCGAATTTCGCCGCTACCTGCCAAAAATCGACCGATTTTCGCCGCTACCGGCCAAAAACCGCGCGATTTTTGCCGCTAGCGGCCAAAAACCATGCGATTTTCGCAGCTCGCGGGCAAAAATCGCGATTTTCGCCGCTACCGGCCAAAAATAGCGCGATTTTCGCAGCTAGCGGTCAAAAACCTTGCGATTCTCGCCGCTAGCGGCCAAAAATCGTGCAAATTTCGCCGCTAGCGGCCAAAAATCGTGCGAATTTCGCCGCTAGCGGCCAAAAATCGTGCGAATTTCGCCGCTAGCGGCCAGAAACTATGCGATTTTTGCAGCTGGCGGGCGAAAATAGCGCGATTTTCGCCGCTACCGGCCAAAAACCGCGAGATTTTCGCCGCTAGCGGCCAAAAACTATGCGATTTTTGCAGCTGGCGGGCAAAAATAGCGCAATTTTCGCCAATACCGGCCAAAAACCGCGCGATTTTTGCCGCTAGCGGCCAAAAACCATGCGATTTTCGCAGCTGGCGGGCAAAAATCGCGATTTTCGCCGCTACCGACCAAAAATAGCGCGATTTTCGCCGCTAGCGGCCAAAAACCGTGCGATTTTCCCCGCTAGCGGCCAAAAACCATGCGATTTTTGCAGCTGGCGGGCAAAAATAGCGCGATTTTCGCCAATACCGGCCAAAAACCGCGCGATTTTTGCCGCTAGCGGCCAAAAACCATGCGATTTTCGCAGCTGGCAGGCAAAAATCGCGATTTTCGCCGCTACCGGCCAAAAATAGCGCGATTTTCCCCGCTAGCGGCCAAAAACCGTGCGATTTTCCCCGCTAGCGGCCAAAAACCATGCGATTTTCGCCGCTGGCTGGCAAAAATCGCGATTTTCGCCGCTACCGGCCAAAAATAGCGCGATTTTCGCCGCTACCGGCCAAAAATAGCGCGATTTTCGCCGCTAGCGGCCAGAAACTATGCGATTTTTGCAGCTGGCGGGCAAAAATAGCGCGATTTTCGCCGCTACCGGCCAAAAACCGCGCGATTTTCGCCGCTAGCGGCCAAAAACCATGCGATTTTCGCAGCTGGCGGGCAAAAATCGCGATTTTCGCCGCTACCGGCCAAAAATAGCGCGATTTTCGCCGCTAGCGGCCAAAAACCGTGCGATTTTCGCCGCTAGCGGCCAAAAATCATGCAAATTTCGCCGCTAGCGGCTAAAAATCGTGCGAATTTCGCCGCTAGCGGCCAAAAATAGTGCGATTTTCGCCGCTAGCGGCCAGAAACTATGCGATTTTTGCAGCTGGCGGCCAAAAACCGCGCGAATTTCGCCGCTACCTGCCAAAAATCGACCGATTTTCGCCGCTACCGGCCAAAAACTGCGCGATTTTCGCCGCTAGCGGCCAAAAACCATGCGATTTTCGCAGCTGGCGGGCAAAAATTGTGCAAATTTCGCCACTAGCGGCCAAAAATCGTGCGATTTTCGCCGCTAGCGGCCAGAAAGTATGCGATTTTTGCAGCTGGCGGGCGAAAATAGCGCGATTTTCGCCGCTACAGGCCAAAAACCGCGCGATTTTCGCCGCTAACGGCCAAAAACCATGCGATTTTCGCAGCTGGCGGGCAAAAATCGCGATTTTCGGCGCTACCGGCCAAAAATAGCTCGATTTTCGCCGCTTGGGGCCAAAAACCGTGAGATTTTTGCCGCTAGCGGCCAAAAATTTGACGATTTTTCCCGCTACCGGCCGAAAACCGCGCTATTTTCGACGCTAGCGGCCAGAAACCATGCGATTTTTGCAGCTGGCGGCCAAAAACCGCGTGAATTTCGCCGCTACCTGCCAAAAATCGACCGATTTTCGCCGCTACCGACCAAAAACCGCGCGATTTTCGCCGCTAGCGGCCAAAAACCATGCGATTTTCGCAGCTGGTGGGCAAAAATCGCGATTTTCGCCGCTACCGGCCAAAAATAGCGCGATTTTCGCCGCTAGCGGCCAAAAACCGTGCGATTTTCGCCGTTAGCGGCCAAAAATCGGGCAATTTTTGCCGCTAACGGCCGAAAACCGCGCTATTTTCGACGCTAGCGGCCAGAAACCATGCGATTTTTGCATCTGGCGGCCAAAAACCGCGCGAATTTCGCCGCTACCTGCCAAAAATCGACCGATTTTCGCCGCTACCGGCCAAGAACCGCGCGATTTTCGACGCTAGCGGCCAAAAACCATGCGATTTTCGCAGGTGGCGGGCAAAAATCGCGATTTTCGCCGCTACCGGCCAAAAATAGCGCGATTTTCGCCGCTAGCGGCCAAAAACCGTGCGATTTTCGCCGCTAGCGGCCAAAAATCATGCAAATTTCGCCGCTAGCGGCCAAAAATCGTGCGAATTTCGCCGCTAGCGGCAAAAAATAATGCGATTTTCGCCGCTAGCGGCCAGAAACTATGCGATTTTTGCAGCTGGCGGCCAAAAACCGCGCGAATTTCGCCTCTACCTGCCAAAAATCGACTGATTTTCGCCGCTACCGGCCAAAAACCATGCGATTTTCGCAGCTGGCGGGCAAAAATCGCGATTTTCGCCGCTACCGGCCAAAAATAGCGCGATTTTCGCCGCTAGCGGCCAAAAACCGTGCGATTTTCGCCGCTAGCGGCCAAAAATCATGCAAATTTCGCCGCTAGCGGCCAAAAACCGTGCGATTTTCGCCGCTAGCGGCCAAAAACCGTGCGATTTTCGCCGCTAGCGGCCAAAAATCGTGCAAATTTCGCCGCTAGCGGCCAAAAATCGTGCTATTTTCGCCGCTAGCGGCGAGAAACTATGCGATTTTTGCAGCTGGCGGGCGAAAATAGCGCGATTTTCGCCGCTACCGGTCAAAAACCGCGCGAATTTCGCCGCTACCTGCCAAAAATCGACCGATTTTCGCCGCTACCGGCCAAGAACCGCGCGATTTTCGACGCTAGCGGCCAAAAACCATGCGATTTTCGCAGCTCGCGGGCAAAAATCGCGATTTTCGCCGCTACCGGCCAAAAATAGCGCGATTTTCGCAGCTAGCGGTCAAAAACCTTGCGATTCTCGCCGCTAGCGGCCAAAAATCGTGCAAATTTCGCCGCTAGCGGCCAAAAATCGTGCGAATTTCGCCGCTAGCGGCCAAAAATCGTGCGAATTTCGCCGCTAGCGGCCAGAAACTATGCGATTTTTGCAGCTGGCGGGCGAAAATAGCGCGATTTTCGCCGCTACCGGCCAAAAACCGCGAGATTTTCGCCGCTAGCGGCCAAAAACTATGCGATTTTTGCAGCTGGCGGGCAAAAATAGCGCAATTTTCGCCAATACCGGCCAAAAACCGCGCGATTTTTGCCGCTAGCGGCCAAAAACCATGCGATTTTCGCAGCTGGCGGGCAAAAATCGCGATTTTCGCCGCTACCGACCAAAAATAGCGCGATTTTCGCCGCTAGCGGCCAAAAACCGTGCGATTTTCCCCGCTAGCGGCCAAAAACCATGCGATTTTTGCAGCTGGCGGGCAAAAATAGCGCGATTTTCGCCAATACCGGCCAAAAACCGCGCGATTTTTGCCGCTAGCGGCCAAAAACCATGCGATTTTCGCAGCTGGCAGGCAAAAATCGCGATTTTCGCCGCTACCGGCCAAAAATAGCGCGATTTTCCCCGCTAGCGGCCAAAAACCGTGCGATTTTCCCCGCTAGCGGCCAAAAACCATGCGATTTTCGCCGCTGGCTGGCAAAAATCGCGATTTTCGCCGCTACCGGCCAAAAATAGCGCGATTTTCGCCGCTACCGGCCAAAAATAGCGCGATTTTCGCCGCTAGCGGCCAGAAACTATGCGATTTTTGCAGCTGGCGGGCAAAAATAGCGCGATTTTCGCCGCTACCGGCCAAAAACCGCGCGATTTTCGCCGCTAGCGGCCAAAAACCATGCGATTTTCGCAGCTGGCGGGCAAAAATCGCGATTTTCGCCGCTACCGGCCAAAAATAGCGCGATTTTCGCCGCTAGCGGCCAAAAACCGTGCGATTTTCGCCGCTAGCGGCCAAAAATCATGCAAATTTCGCCGCTAGCGGCTAAAAATCGTGCGAATTTCGCCGCTAGCGGCCAAAAATAGTGCGATTTTCGCCGCTAGCGGCCAGAAACTATGCGATTTTTGCAGCTGGCGGCCAAAAACCGCGCGAATTTCGCCGCTACCTGCCAAAAATCGACCGATTTTCGCCGCTACCGGCCAAAAACTGCGCGATTTTCGCCGCTAGCGGCCAAAAACCATGCGATTTTCGCAGCTGGCGGGCAAAAATTGTGCAAATTTCGCCACTAGCGGCCAAAAATCGTGCGATTTTCGCCGCTAGCGGCCAGAAAGTATGCGATTTTTGCAGCTGGCGGGCGAAAATAGCGCGATTTTCGCCGCTACAGGCCAAAAACCGCGCGATTTTCGCCGCTAACGGCCAAAAACCATGCGATTTTCGCAGCTGGCGGGCAAAAATCGCGATTTTCGGCGCTACCGGCCAAAAATAGCTCGATTTTCGCCGCTTGGGGCCAAAAACCGTGAGATTTTTGCCGCTAGCGGCCAAAAATTTGACGATTTTTCCCGCTACCGGCCGAAAACCGCGCTATTTTCGACGCTAGCGGCCAGAAACCATGCGATTTTTGCAGCTGGCGGCCAAAAACCGCGTGAATTTCGCCGCTACCTGCCAAAAATCGACCGATTTTCGCCGCTACCGACCAAAAACCGCGCGATTTTCGCCGCTAGCGGCCAAAAACCATGCGATTTTCGCAGCTGGTGGGCAAAAATCGCGATTTTCGCCGCTACCGGCCAAAAATAGCGCGATTTTCGCCGCTAGCGGCCAAAAACCGTGCGATTTTCGCCGTTAGCGGCCAAAAATCGGGCAATTTTTGCCGCTAACGGCCGAAAACCGCGCTATTTTCGAAGCTAGCGGCCAGAAACCATGCGATTTTTGCATCTGGCGGCCAAAAACCGCGCGAATTTCGCCGCTACCTGCCAAAAATCGACCGATTTTCGCCGCTACCGGCCAAGAACCGCGCGATTTTCGACGCTAGCGGCCAAAAACCATGCGATTTTCGCAGGTGGCGGGCAAAAATCGCGATTTTCGCCGCTACCGGCCAAAAATAGCGCGATTTTCGCCGCTAGCGGCCAAAAACCGTGCGATTTTCGCCGCTAGCGGCCAAAAATCATGCAAATTTCGCCGCTAGCGGCCAAAAATCGTGCGAATTTCGCCGCTAGCGGCAAAAAATAATGCGATTTTCGCCGCTAGCGGCCAGAAACTATGCGATTTTTGCAGCTGGCGGCCAAAAACCGCGCGAATTTCGCCTCTACCTGCCAAAAATCGACTGATTTTCGCCGCTACCGGCCAAAAACCATGCGATTTTCGCAGCTGGCGGGCAAAAATCGCGATTTTCGCCGCTACCGGCCAAAAATAGCGCGATTTTCGCCGCTAGCGGCCAAAAACCGTGCGATTTTCGCCGCTAGCGGCCAAAAATCATGCAAATTTCGCCGCTAGCGGCCAAAAACCGTGCGATTTTCGCCGCTAGCGGCCAAAAACCGTGCGATTTTCGCCGCTAGCGGCCAAAAATCGTGCAAATTTCGCCGCTAGCGGCCAAAAATCGTGCTATTTTCGCCGCTAGCGGCGAGAAACTATGCGATTTTTGCAGCTGGCGGGCGAAAATAGCGCGATTTTCGCCGCTACCGGTCAAAAACCGCGCGAATTTCGCCGCTACCTGCCAAAAATCGACCGATTTTCGCCGCTACCGGCCAAGAACCGCGCGATTTTCGACGCTAGCGGCCAAAAACCATGCGATTTTCGCAGGTGGCGGGCAAAAATCGCGATTTTCGCCGCTACCGGCCAAAAATAGCGCGATTTTCGCCGCTAGCGGCCAAAAACCGTGCGATTTTCGCCGCTAGCGGCCAAAAATCATGCAAATTTCGCCGCTAGCGGCCAAAAATCGTGCGAATTTCGCCGCTAGCGGCAAAAAATAATGCGATTTTCGCCGCTAGCGGCCAGAAACTATGCGATTTTTGCAGCTGGCGGCCAAAAACCGCGCGAATTTCGCCTCTACCTGCCAAAAATCGACTGATTTTCGCCGCTACCGGCCAAAAACCATGCGATTTTCGCAGCTGGCGGGCAAAAATCGCGATTTTCGCCGCTACCGGCCAAAAATAGCGCGATTTTCGCCGCTAGCGGCCAAAAACCGTGCGATTTTCGCCGCTAGCGGCCAAAAATCATGCAAATTTCGCCGCTAGCGGCCAAAAACCGTGCGATTTTCGCCGCTAGCGGCCAAAAACCGTGCGATTTTCGCCGCTAGCGGCCAAAAATCGTGCAAATTTCGCCGCTAGCGGCCAAAAATCGTGCTATTTTCGCCGCTAGCGGCGAGAAACTATGCGATTTTTGCAGCTGGCGGGCGAAAATAGCGCGATTTTCGCCGCTACCGGTCAAAAACCGCGCGATTTTCGCCGCTAGCGGCCAAAATCCATGTGATTTTTGCAGCTGGCGGGCAAAAATCGCGATTTTCGCCGCTCCCAGCCAAAAATAGCGCCATTTTCGCCGCTAGCGGCCAAAAACCGTGCGATTTTAGCCGCGAGCGGCCAAAAATCGGGCGATTTTTGCCGCTAACGGCCGAGAACCGCGCTATTTTCGACGCTAGCGGCCAGAAACCATGCGATTTTTGCAGCTGGCGGCCAAAAACCGCGCGAATTTCGCCGTTACCTGCCAAAAATCGACCGATTTTCGCCGCAAACGGCCAAAAACCGCGCGATTTTCGCTGCTAGCGCCCAAAAACCATGCGATTTTCGCAGCTGGCGGGCAAAAATCGCGATTTTCGCCGCTACCGGCCAAAAATAGCGCGATTTTCGCCGCTAGCGGCCAAAAACCGTGCGATTTTCGCCGCTAGCGGCCAAAAATCGGGCGATTTTTGCCGCTAACGGCCGAAAATCGCGCTATTTTCGACGCTAGCGGCCAGAAACCATGCGATTTTTGCAACTGGCGGCCAAAAACCGCGCGAATTTCGCCGCTACCTGCCAAAAATCGACCGATTTTCGCCGCTACCGGCCAAAAATAGCGCGATTTTCGCAGCTAGCGGTCAAAAACCTTGCGATTCTCGCCGCTAGCGGCAAAAAATCGTGCAAATTTCGCCGCTAGCGGCCAAAAATCGTGCGAATTTCGCAGCTAGCGGCCAAAAATCGTGCGAATTTCGCCGCTAGCGGCCAGAAACTATGCGATTTTTGCAGCTGGCGGGCGAAAATAGCGCGATTTTCGCCAATACCGGCCAAAAACCGCGCGATTTTTGCCGCTAGCGGCCAAAAACCATGCGATTTTCGCAGCTGGCAGGCAAAAATCGCGATTTTCGCCGCTACCGGCCAAAAATAGCGCGATTTTCGCCGCTAGCGGCCAAAAACCGTGCGATTTTCCCCGCTAGCGGCCAAAAACCATGCGATTTTCGCAGCTGGCTGGCAAAAATCGCGATTTTCGCCGCTACCGGCCAAAAATAGCGCGATTTTCGCCGCTACCGGCCAAAAATAGCGCGATTTTCGCCGCTAGCGGCCAGAAACTATGCGATTTTTGCAGCTGGCGGGCAAAAATAGCGCGATTTTCGCCGCTACCGGCCAAAAACCGCGCGATTTTCGCCGCTAGCGGCCAAAAACCATGCGATTTTCGCAGCTGGCGGGCAAAAATCGCGATTTTCGCCGCTACCGGCCAAAAATAGCGCGATTTTCGCCGCTAGCGGCCAAAAACCGTGCGATTTTCGCCGCTAGCGGCCAAAAATCATGCAAATTTCGCCGCTAGCGGCTAAAAATCGTGCGAATTTCGCCGCTAGCGGCCAAAAATAGTGCGATTTTCGCCGCTAGCGGCCAGAAACTATGCGATTTTTGCAGCTGGCGGCCAAAAACCGCGCGAATTTCGCCTCTACCTGCCAAAAATCGACCGATTTTCGCCGCTACCGGCCAAAAACTGCGCGATTTTCGCCGCTAGCGGCCAAAAACCATGCGATTTTCGCAGCTGGCGGGCAAAAATTGTGCAAATTTCGCCGCTAGCGGCCAAAAATCGTGCGAATTTCGCCACTAGCGGCCAAAAATCGTGCGATTTTCGCCGCTAGCGGCCAGAAAGTATGCGATTTTTGCAGCTGGCGGGCGAAAATAGCGCGATTTTCGCCGCTACCGTCCAAAAACCGCGCGATTTTCGCCGCTAGCGGCCAAAAACCATGCGATTTTCGCAGCTGGCGGGCAAAAATCGCGATTTTCGGCGCTACCGGCCAAAAATAGCTCGATTTTCGTCGCTTGGGGCCAAAAACCGTGAGATTTTTGCCGCTAGCGGCCAAAAATTTGACGATTTTTCCCGCTACCGGCCGAAAACCGCGCTATTTTCGACGCTAGCGGCCAGAAACCATGCGATTTTTGCAGCTGGCGGCCAAAAACCGCGTGAATTTCGCCGCTACCTGCCAAAAATCGACCGATTTTCGCCGCTACCGACCAAAAACCGCGCGATTTTCGCCGCTAGCGGCCAAAAACCATGCGATTTTCGCAGCTGGCGGGCAAAAATCGCGATTTTCGCCGCTACCGGCCAAAAATAGCGCGATTTTCGCCGCTAGCGGCCAAAAACCGTGCGATTTTCGCCGCTAGCGGCCAAAAATCATGCAAATTTCGCCGCTAGCGGCCAAAAATCGTGCTAATTTCGCCGCTAGCGGCAAAAAATAATGCGATTTTCGCCGCTAGCGGCCAGAAACTATGCGATTTTTGCAGCTGGCGGCCAAAAACCGCGCGAATTTCGCCGCTACCTGCCAAAAATCGACTGATTTTCGCCGCTACCGGCCAAAAACCGCGCGATTTTCGCCGCTAGCGGCCAAAAACCATGCGATATTCGCAGCTGGCGAGCAAATATCGCGATTTTCGCCGCTACCGGCCAAAAATAGAGCGATTTTCGCCGCTAGCGGCCAAAAACCGCGCGATTTTCGCCGCTAGCGGCCAAAAACAATGCGATTTTCGCAGCTGGCGGGCAAAAATCGCGATTTTCGCCGCTACCGGCCAAAAATAGTGCGATTTTCGCCGCTAGCGGCCAAAAATCGTGCGATTTTCGCCGCTAGCGGCCAAAAATCATGCAAATTTCGCCGCTAGCGGCCAAAAATCGTGCGAATTTCGCCGCTAGCGGCCAAAAATAATGCGATTTTCGCCGCTAGCGGCCAGAAACTATGCGATTTTTGCAGCTGGCGGCCAAAAACCGCGCGAATTTCGCCGCTACCGGCCAAAAACCGCGCGATATTCGCCGCTAGCGGCCAAAAACCATGCGATTTTCGCAGCTGGCGAACAAATATCGCGATTTTCGCCGCTAGCGGCCAAAAATAGTGCGATTTTCGCCGCTAGCGGCCAAAAATCGGGCAATTTTTGCCGCTAACGGCCGAAAACAGCGCTATTTTCGACGCTAGCGGCCAGAAACCATGCGATTTTTGCATCTGGCGGCCAAAAACCGCGCGAATTTCGCCGCTACCTGCCAAAAATCGACCGATTTTCGCCGCTACCGGCCAAGAACCGCGCGATTTTCGACGCTAGCGGCCAAAAACCATGCGATTTTCGCAGCTGGCGGGCAAAAATCGCGATTTTCACCGCTACCGGCCAAAAATAGCGCGATTTTCGCCGCTAGCGGCCAAAAACCGTGCGATTTTCGCCGCTAGCGGCCAAAAATCATGCAAATTTCGCCGCTAGCGGCCAAAAATCGTGCGAATTTCGCCGCTAGCGGCCAAAAATAATGCGATTTTCGCCGCTAGCGGCCAGAAACTATGCAATTTTTGCAGCTGGCGGCCAAAAACCGCGCGAATTTCGCCGCTACCTGCCAAAAATCGACCGATTTTCGCCGCTACCGGCCAAAAACCGCGCGATTTTCGCCGCTAGCGGCCAAAAACCATGCGATTTTCGCAGCTGGCGAGCAAATATCGCGATTTTCGCCGCTACCGGCCAAAAATAGAGCGATTTTCGCCGCTAGCGGCCAAAAACCGCGCGATTTTCGCCGCTAGCGGCCAAAAACAATGCGATTTTCGCAGCTGGCGGGCAAAAATCGCGATTTTCGCCGCTAGCGGCCAAAAACCGTGCGATTTTCGCCGCTAGCGGCCAAAAATCATGCAAATTTCGCCGCTAGCGGCCAAAAATCGTGCGAATTTCGCCGCTAGCGGCCAAAAATAGTGCGATTTTCGCCGCTAGCGACCAAAAACAATGCGATTTTTGCAGCTAGCGGGCAATAATAGCGCGAATTTCGCCGCTACCTGCCAAAAATCGACCGATTTTCGCCGCTACCGGCCAAAAACTGCGCGATTTTCGCCGCTAGCGGCCAAAAACCATGCGATTTTCGCAGCTGGCGGGCAAAAATTGTGCAAATTTCGCCGCTAGCGGCCAAAAATCGTGCGAATTTCGCCACTAGCGGCCAAAAATCGTGCGATTTTCGCCGCTAGCGGCCAGAAAGTATGCGATTTTTGCAGCTGGCGGGCGAAAATAGCGCGATTTTCGCCGCTACCGGCCAAAAACCGCGCGATTTTCGCCGCTAGCGGCCAAAAACCATGCGATTTTCGCAGCTGGCGGGCAAAAATCGCGATTTTCGGCGCTACCGGCCAAAAATAGCTCGAATTTCGCCGCTAGCGGCCAAAAATAGTGCGATTTTCGCCGCTAGCGACCAAAAACAATGCGATTTTTGCAGCTAGCGGGCAATAATAGCGCGATTTTCGCCGATACCGGCCAAAAACGACGAGATTTTCGCCGCTAGGATCCAAAAACCATGTGATTTTCGCAGCTGGCGGGCAAAAATCGCGATTTTCGCCGCTACCGGCCAAAAACCGTGCGATTTTCGCCGCTAGCGGCCAAAAATCGTCCAAATTTCGCCGCTAGCGGCCAAAAATCGTGCGAATTTCGCCGCTAGCCGCCAAAAATCGTGCGATTTTCGCCGCTAGCGGCCAGAAACTATGCGATTTTTGCAGCTGGCGGGCAAAAATAGCGCGATTTTCGCCGTTACAGGCCAAAAACCATGCGATTATCGCAGCTGGCGGGCAAAAATCGCGCTTTTCGCCGCTACCGGCCAAAAATAGCGCGATTTTCGCCGCTAGCGGCCAAAAACTGTGCGATTTTCGCCGCTAGCGGGCAAAAATCGGGCGAATTTCGCCGCTAGCGACCAAAAATCGTGCGATTTTCGCCGCTAGCGGCCAGAAACTATGCGATTTTTGCAGCTGGCGGGCAAAAATAGCGCGATTTTCGCCGCTACCGGCCAAAAACAGTGCGATTTTTGCCGCTAGCGGCCAAAAATCATGCAAATTTTAACATAAGAACATAAGAACATAAGAACAAAGGTAACTGCAGAAGGCCTATTGGCCCATACGAGGCAGCTCCTATTCTATAACCACCCAATCCCACTCATATACTTGTCCAACCCGTGCTTGAAACAATCGAGGGACCCCACCTCCACAATGTTACGCGGCAATTGGTTCCACAAATCAACAACCCTGTTACTGAACCAGTATTTACCCAAGTCTTTCCTAAATCTAAACTTATCCAATTTATATCCATTGTTTCGTGTTCTGTCCTGTGTTGATACTTTTAATACCCTATTAATATCCCCCCGGTTATGTCCATTCATCCACTTGTAAACCTCTATCATGTCACCCCTAACTCTTCGCCTTTCCAGTGAATGCAACTTAAGCTTTGTTAATCTTTCTTCATATGAAAGATTTCTAATTTGGGGAATTAACTTAGTCATCCTACGCTGGACACGTTCAAGTGAATTTATATCCATTCTATAATATGGCGACCAAAACTGAACTGCATAATCTAAATGGGGCCTAACTAGAGCAAGATATAGCTTGAGAACCACACCAGGTGTCTTGTTACTAACGCTGCGATTAATAAATCCAAGTGTCCGATTTGCCTTATTACGAACATTTATGCATTGATCCTTTTGTTTTAAATTCTTACTAATCATAACTCCCAGATCCCTTTCGCAATCCGACTTCGCAATCACAACACCATCTAGCTCGTATCTTGTAACTCTATCATCATTACCTAACCTCAGAACTTTACATTTATCAGCATTAAACTGCATCTGCCAATCCTTTGACCATTTCAAAACCCTATCTAGATCAACTTGAAGTGATAGTGAGTCCTCCTCCGAATTAATTTCCCTACCGATTTTCGTATCATCGGCAAATTTGCAAATGTTGCTACTCAAACCTGAATCTAAATCATTTATATATATTATAAACAACAGAGGTCCCAGGACAGAGCCTTGAGGCACTCCACTTACAACATTTTCCCACTCTGACTTGATTCCATTTATACTAACTCTCTGTTTCCTTTGGTATAGCCATGCCCTAATCCAGCTTAATACAGCACCCCCAATACCATGAGACTCTATTTTTTTAATCAGTCTTTCATGTGGCACTGTATCAAAAGCTTTGCTAAAGTCAAGGTATACAACATCGCAATCCTTACCACTATCAACTGCCTCAACAATGCTAGAATAAAAAGATAACAAATTTGTTAAACATGAACGGCCATTTATAAAACCATGTTGCGACTCAATTATTAATTTATGTTTTTCAAGATGAAGACGAATTTTATTTGCTATTATAGATTCGAGTAACTTTCCCACAATAGACGTTAGGCTAATTGGTCGATAGTTAGACGCAAGTGATCTATCTCCTTTCTTAAAAACTGTTATCACATTAGCAACTTTCCAAAACTCTGGCACTCTGCCTGACTCTATTGATTTATTAAATATGGTTGACAGTGGGTCACAAAGCTCCTCTTTGCATTCTTTAAGCACCCTAGCAAACACTTCATCCGGCCCTGGGGATTTGTTTGGTTTGAGTTTTACTATTTGTTTAAGAATATCCTCCCTGGTAACTGCTAAACTCGTCAACCTGTCCTCGTCCCCACCCACATAGACTTGTTCGGCTGAAGGCATATTGTTAAGTTCCTCTTTAGTAAATACAGATACAAAATATTTATTAAAAATACTACTCATCTCTTCATCTCTATCTGTTATTTGACCTGTCTCAGTTTTTAATGGACCTATCCTTTCCCTAGTCTTAGTACGATATAACTGAAAAAACCCTTTAGGATTTGTCTTTGCTTGACCTGCTATGCGAACTTCATAGTTTCTTTTTGCTTTCCTTATCTCTTTTTTAACATTTCTAACCAGTTGTACGAATTCCTGTTCTAAAGTGACCTCCCCATTTTTAATCCTTTTGTACCAAGCTCTCTTTTTACCTATAAGGTTCTTCAAATTCTTTGTTATCCACTTTGGGTCATTAGTATTCGATCTATTCAATTTGTATGGTATACTACGTTCCTGTGCTTTGTTTAGAATATTCTTAAATAAGTTATATATTGAATCCACATCGAAATCCCCATTTAAGTCACCTATCGCTGGGTTCATGTCTCGCTCCAAGACCGGCCCACACCCCATACCCAAGACTTTCCAATCAATTTGACCCAAAAAATTTCTTAGGCTATTAAAATCAGCTTTACGAAAATCTGGCACTTTAACAGAATTTTCTCCTACTGGTCTATTCCATTCTATGCTAAATCTGATTTCTTTGTGATCACTGCTCCCTAGCTCACTCCCTATTTCGATGTCATTAATTTGCGTTTCCCTGTTAGTTAACACTAAATCTAAAATATTATTTTCCCGTGTTGGTTCCTTAATGTGTTGCGTAAGAAAGCAATCGTCAATTAATTCTAGAAAATCTTCTGCTTCACTATTCCCTGTTTTGTTCAACCAGTTTATTCCGCTAAAATTAAAGTCACCCATGACATAAATACTGTTAGATCTAGATGCTCTAGATATTTCATCCCATAGATGCTTTGCTTCCATTCTGTCTAAATTTGGTGGCCTATATATTACTCCTATTATAATATTATTAGCTTTTTCGTTTAATTCAATCCAAATAGTTTCTGTGTGTGGCTCAGTTTTGATTCCCTCTTTGAGACTACATTTCAAATTGTCCCTAACATATATGGCTACTCCACCTCCTCGTCTAATATATCTATCTGTGTGAAATAGTTTAAATCCATATATTTGATATTCAGCTAATAGTTCTCTATTTTCTACATTCATCCACGTTTCGGTAAGTGCAATAATATCTATTTTTTCTGTGCAGACAAGAGCATTTAATTCGTTAATTTTATTTCTTAGACTTCTACTGTTAGTGTAATATACCCTAAGTGAATTGTTATTTTGCGGACCTTCTCTTTCCCTGATCGTTTTGCCAATTCCTTTCTCCCACAAACACATACTTTTATTACCTCCTTCCTCCAAATCAATTCCCATACCTCTATCTACTAACAGTTTAAACCCAAACAAACACCTCTAACCACTTCTTCTAGCGAGTTCGCAACAGCAACAACCCCAGCTCTCGATAGATGCACCCCATCACGAGCATACATTTCATTTCTTCCATAGAAGTGTTCCCAGTTGTCTATGCCGCTATTGGCCAAAAATAATTGGCCAATTTTGCCGCTATTGGCCAAAAATAATGCGATTTTCGCCGCTAGCGGCCAGAAACTATGCGATTTTTGCAGCTGGCGGCCAAAAACCGCGCGAATTTCGCCGTTACCTGCCAAAAATCGACCAATTTTCGCCGCTACCGGCCAAAAACCGCGCGATTTTCGCCGCTAGCGGCCAAAAACCATGCGATTTTCGCAGCTGGCGAGCAAAAATCGCGATTTTCGCCGCTACCGCCCAAAAATAGTGCGAATTTCGCCGCTAGCGGCCAAAAACCGTGCGATTTTCGCCGCTAGCGGCCAAAAATCATGCAAATTTCGCCGCAAGCGGCCAAAAATCGTGCGAATTTCGCCGCTAGCGGCCAAAAATCGTGCGATTTTCGCCGCTAGCGGCCAGAAACTATGCAATTTTTGCAGCTGGCGGGCAAAAATAGCGCGATTTTCGCCGCTACCGGCCAAAAAACCGCGCGATTTTCGCCGCTAGCGGCCAAAAACCATGCGATTCTCGCAGCTGGCGGGCAAAAATCGCGATTTTCGCCGCTACCGGCCAAAAATAGCGCGATTTTCGCCGCTAGCGGCCAAAAACCGTGCGATTTTCCCCGCTAGCGGCCAAAAATCATGCAAATTTCGCCGCTAGCGGCTAAAAATCGTGCGAATTTCGCCGCTAGCGGCCAAAAATAGTGCGATTTTCGCCGCTAGCGGCCAGAAACTATGCGATTTTTGCAGCTGGCGGCCAAAAACCGCGCGAATTTCGCCGCTACCTGCCAAAAATCGACCGATTTTCGCCGCTACCGGCCAAAAACTGCGCGATTTTCGCCGCTAGCGGCCAAAAACCATGCGATTTTCGCAGCTGGCGGGCAAAAATTGTGCAAATTTCGCCGCTAGCGGCCAAAAATCGTGCGAATTTCGCCACTAGCGGCCAAAAATCGTGCGATTTTCGCCGCTAGCGGCCAGAAAGTATGCGATTTTTGCAGCTGGCGGGCGAAAATAGCGCGATTTTCGCCGCTACCGGCCAAAAACCGCGCGATTTTCGCCGCTAGCGGCCAAAAACCATGTGATTTTCGCAGCTGGCGGGCAAAAATCGCGATTTTCGGCGCTACCGGCCAAAAATAGCTCGATTTTCGCCGCTAGGGGCCAAAAACCGTGAGATTTTTGCCGCTAGCGGCCAAAAATTGGACGATTTTTCCCGCTACCGGCCGAAAACCGCGCTATTTTCGACGCTAGCGGCCAGAAACCATGCGATTTTTGCAGCTGGCGGCCAAAAACCGCGTGAATTTCGCCGCTACCTGCCAAAAATCGACCGATTTTCGCCGCTACCGACCAAAAACCGCGCGATTTTCGCCGCTAGCGGCCAAAAACCATGCGATTTTCGCAGCTGGCGGGCAAAAATCGCGATTTTCGCAGCTACCGGCCAAAAATAGCGCGATTTTCGCCGCTAGCGGCCAAAAACCGTGCGATTTTCGCCGCTAGCGGCCAAAAACCGTGCGATTTTCGCCGCTAGCGGCCAAAAATCGTGCAAATTTCGCCGCTAGCGGCCAAAAATCGTGCTATTTTCGCCGCTAGCGGCGAGAAACTATACGATTTTTGCAGCTGGCGGGCGAAAATAGCGCGATTTTCGCCGCTACCGGTCAAAAACCGCGCGATTTTCGCTGCTAGCGGCCAAAATCCATGTGATTTTTGCAGCTGGCGGGCAAAAATCGCGATTTTCGCCGATCCCAGCCAAAAATAGCGCCATTTTCGCCGCTAGCGGCCAAAAACCGTGCGATTTTCGCCGCGAGCGGCCAAAAATCGGGCGATTTTTGCCGCTAACGGCCGAGAACCGCGCTATTTTCGACGCTAGCGGCCAGAAACCATGCGATTTTTGCAGCTGGCGGCCAAAAACCGCGCGAATTTCGCCGTTACCTGCCAAAAATCGACCAATTTTCGCCGCTACCGGCCAAAAACCGCGCGATTTTCGCCGCTAGCGGCCAAAAACCATGCGATTTTCGCAGCTGGCGAGCAAAAATCGCGATTTTCGCCGCTACCGCCCAAAAATAGTGCGAATTTCGCCGCTAGCGGCCAAAAACCGTGCGATTTTCGCCGCTAGCGGCCAAAAATCATGCAAATTTCGCCGCTAGCGGCCAAAAATCGTGCGAATTTCGCCGCTAGCGGCCAAAAATCGTGCGATTTTCGCCGCTAGCGGCCAGAAACTATGCAATTTTTGCAGCTGGCGGGCAAAAATAGCGCGATTTTCGCCGCTACCGGCCAAAAACCGCGCGATTTTCGCCGCTAGCGGCCAAAAACCATGCGATTCTCGCAGCTGGCGGGCAAAAATCGCGATTTTCGCCGCTACCGGCCAAAAATAGCGCGATTTTCGCCGCTAGCGGCCAAAAACCGTGCGATTTTCGCCGCTAGCGGCCAAAAATCATGCAAATTTCGCCGCTAGCGGCTAAAAATCGTGCGAATTTCGCCGCTAGCGGCCAAAAATAGTGCGATTTTCGCCGCTAGCGGCCAGAAACTATGCGATTTTTGCAGCTGGCGGCCAAAAACAGCGCGAATTTCGCCGCTACCTGCCAAAAATCGACCGATTTTCGCCGCTACCGGCCAAAAACTGCGCGATTTTCGCCGCTAGCGGCCAAAAACCATGCGATTTTCGCAGCTGGCGGGCAAAAATTGTGCAAATTTCGCCGCTAGCGGCCAAAAATCGTGCGAATTTCGCCACTAGCGGCCAAAAATCGTGCGATTTTCGCCGCTAGCGGCCAGAAAGTATGCGATTTTTGCAGCTGGCGGGCGAAAATAGCGCGATTTTCGCCGCTACCGGCCAAAAACCGCGCGATTTTCGCCGCTAGCGGCCAAAAACCATGCGATTTTCGCAGCTGGCGGGCAAAAATCGCGATTTTCGGCGCTACCGGCCAAAAATAGCTCGATTTTCGCCGCTTGGGGCCAAAAACCGTGAGATTTTTGCCGCTAGCGGCCAAAAATTTGACGATTTTTCCCGCTACCGGCCGAAAACCGCGCTATTTTCGACGCTAGCGGCCAGAAACCATGCGATTTTTGCAGCTGGCGGCCAAAAACCGCGTGAATTTCGCCGCTAGCTGCCAAAAATGAGCTGCCTCCCCATGTACTGACTTTAAGCGTCCCGCTGATAATCCATGGCTCAGATTATTGACTCAAATACATGATGACCAAAAGTCTATAATCCGAGAGCAGTCGGACCTGATAATGAAGCTTCAGAGTGATGCTTTGGCAATGCACAAGGCTAACCAAGATCTGTCTGCCAGAGTCGGCCACCTCGAACATGAATTAAGCTCTCTTCGGATCTCGGTTACTAACTTTAAACCAGCAGAAACCTCTAAGAAGCAAGAAGAGATGTTACAAAAGTTAGAGAACCACTTTAACTCCCTACAACAGCAACAAACTGCAACCCAAGACGAATCAGACCAACTTAAGCTCCTTGATTCTGTCATCATCTCATCACAGGATTTTCCCCATGAAACTGACAGAGAAGACTGTACTGCCATCGTGATCCAGGAATTGCGTACTAAGTTGAATTATTCAATCGAAGCAAGAGACATTAAGTCAGCTTATAGAGTGGGTACCAAATCATCTGGTGCAAACAACAGAAGGATACGCGTGAAGTTGGATAGCTGCTCCCGCAAGTCAGACCTTATCACTGCTGCAGTCGCTAGGAAATCCAAGGTTTATGTGAACGAATGTCTTACCAGATTCAGACAAAATCTCTTATTTAAACTACGTGGAATTCGCAATAGATCCACTGCTATTAAACATTGTTTTGTGCGCGATGGTAAAATAATAGCTAGGAAGACTGACTCTGGAAAAACTTATGTCATAACCACTGAAGCACACCTCACTTCTTTCCTGGATGACTGTGGGATATCAGCTGAATAACCAGAACATAATTTGTAGTCTCACATACAACCAAAGTGTACTTAAGCTCTGCCTTTCCTTTCCAAAGGTGTTTATTTTTATTTTTTTTTTAATTTTTACTTTATTTTTTGTTTGTCATCTTTGCCTGTTTTATACTCTTAATTATTTGTTCTTAGTTAATCCCCTTGTCACTAAACCTAGGGCTTTTTATTACCCTGTTAATTAACCATTACTAAGCTAATTATCTTCAAGATCATTTTTTTATGATTATTATTATTTTTCTTATTATTTTTTATTTTACATTTATATTGTCAGTCTCTACTGATTTTTTGTGTTTTATTTTATGTAACTTCTGTGTCCTCCCTGGCTATCTATTGGATCTTTATTTTACTTCTAAATTGTTACTATTTTATTGTATCTGCTTTTATTCTTGTGTTTTGCTTTATCGTGTATCTTGTATCGTGATCCCTCTGCATCTCTATGCACACTGATATTGATCCTGATCAAAATCTTCTGTCTCATATCTATACCAACCAGCACATTGATCATCATTATTGCAAGTATTTCACAGCACACCAGGCTAAAAACAAACTCCAAAATAGCACCTGTCTATCAGTTTATAACCAAAATGTTAGATCACTTGGTAAACATTTTGACGATTTAAATGCACTACTCACAGCACTAGGTACTAACCTATCGTTCATTATTTTAACAGAAACTTGGCTAAATAAAGACTATACCCAACTCTACAACTTAGCTGGTTATAAAGCCATGCATAACTGTAGGCCTAATAAAAAAGGTGGTGGCACAGCTATATATTACCGAGATACATTTATCTGCAACAGTGTTATTAGTGACAGAGATGACTACTGTGAATATACTTTTGCTCAGTTTACAATTAAATCCCTTAAATCCTCTTTGACTATTGGAGCCATCTATAGATTTCCTAATACTAACATAGCTTCTTTCTCAGACAACCTAAGGAATCTTATTATAAACAACAATCTCAACAAAAACCACATCATTCTGGGAGGAGACTTTAATATTGACCTGGGTCAACAAAATTGCTCTCAAGTTGACTATTTCCTTAACAGCATGAACTCCTGTATGCTAATCCCCACTATCACCAAACCTACCCGAGTCACTCAAACATCAGCCACTACCTTGGACCACATATGGACAAACATAACAGCTCCCCTTGTATCTGGTATAATCTACGACAGAACAACTGACCACTATCCTACCTTTCTCATAGCGAACATGGTCATAACACCACCAAAAAGCAAGAAATTTTCATTTAGGCTACACAGTGAATCAGCTTTAGACAATCTTACAGAGGCACTTCACAATATTAACTGGGATTCTGAATTCAATAACTGGGATTCTGAATTCAATAATACCCATGATATAAATTCATTAGCTAACCTCTTCCTCTCCAAAACTCTAAGCCTCTACAACCTTCATTGTCCCCTTCTTACAAAGCAAGTAACTGACAAAAGATTAAACAATCCATGGCTCACAAATGGCATTCTCAACTCAATCAACAAGAAACATGAATATGAAAAGAAAGTTAGGATTGGCCTAGTTTCAAGGGAAGTAGCTAAAAGGTACTCATCAATGCTTACCAGTATCATAAGAAAGGCAAAACTTGCATATTATGTGAATAGATTCAATGAAGCAAAAGGTAACATGAAAAACACTTGGAAAACTATCTCTAGTATCCTAGGAACTAAACAACACTCACATAACCAAATAAAACTCTACAAGGATGGGGATATACCGTCAACTGATTTAGAAATGGCAAATGAATTTAATAGTTTCTTTTCATCGGTTGGTGCTAATCTTGCCAGTAAAATCCCACAGACTCAGACACATATTAACACATATCTCTCAGGCAGCTATCCAAACTCTCTTCTCCTTTCACCAATCAGCCCGGCAGATGTTGTGTCCATCATACACTCTCTAAAAACCAAGGCAGGGAACACCAGTGAAATTCCGTCCATTGTGTACAAGAGAGCCTCCCATGCCCTTGCCCCACCCATAGCACTACTGTTCAACAAATCTATAGAGTGTCACACCTTCCCTGATATCCTCAAAAAAGCAAGAGTAACGCCAGTCCATAAAGGAGGCAATCCGGCGGACATAAACAATTATAGACCAATATCAAATCTACCCATTCTATCAAAAATATTTGAAAAAATTATTTACAAACAGCTCTATTCCTACCTCGTAAAATTCGACATACTCAGCCCCTGCCAGTTTGGCTTCCGGTCCCAAAAGAGTACCAATGATGCAATCATTAGTCTCCTTGACATTATCTACTCAGCCCTTGACAAAAATGAGTTTCCGATTGGACTCTTCATTGACCTAAGAAAAGCCTTTGATACTGTTAATCACAACTACCTCTTATTTAAACTCCAGCATTATGGAATCCGAGGCCTTGCCCTTGACTACATCCGATCCTATCTTAATGACAGACACCAATATGTAACCATCAATGATACAACTTCTTCCACTCTACCAATTACCGTTGGAGTGCCACAGGGCAGCATCTTAGGACCTCTTCTATTTCTTATATATATAAACGATCTGCCTAATGTCTCTAATATTCTCAAACCTATATTGTTTGCTGACGATACTACCCTTATCTACTCAAACCTCAACCCACATACACTAAATAATGTTGTGAATAATGAATTAAAAAAAGTCCACTTATGGATGTCAACGAACAAACTAACATTAAACATCGAAAAGACTTACTACATCTTATTTGGAAGCAAATCATCAAATGCAATTCAGCTACAGATAGACAACATTAACATCAGTAATAAAAATGATGGCAAGTTTCTTGGCCTATTCCTAGACAAGAGACTCAACTTCAGCACCCACATTCAACACATAACTAAGAAAGTCTCTAAGACAGTTGGTATACTCTCCAAAATCAGATATTATGTTCCTAACTCTGCTCTCCTCTCACTATATTATGCACTAATCTACCCCTATCTTAATTATGGTATCTGTGCATGGGGGTCTACCACTGCAAACCACCTTAAGCCCATCATCACACAGCAAAAATCTGCTATCAGAATAATAACTAACTCTGCTTTCAGACAACACTCAGCTCCCTTGTTTAAATCTCTAAACTTGCTAAATATTAACTCCCTCCACACATTCTCTTGTGTCAACTACATTTACAAAACCCTGTTCTTAAATGCAAACCATGCTCTGAAACTCTCCCTGGACAGATGTAATAGGACCCATTATCACCACACCAGAAATAAATATCTCTTTGATATCCCCAGGGTCAAACTTAATCTGTGTAAACACTCTATGCAAATTAAGGGACCTAGTCTATGGAACTCACTCCCTAGTGAATTGAAAAACTGTAAAACTTTTGCCTTATTTAAAAGCAAAACCAAAAAGTACCTAACTTCATCTATTTAGTTTCCTACACTGAGCTTTAAATTTGCTCTGTACCTAGTGGTACCCAATCTCCTAATTTTTATGTAATATCAAACAACCTTATCATTGTGTTCATTGCTGTCTTCTTTTATGTGCTAGCCATATGCTGTATTGTGACTACCAATTTTTGTCAACTACCATTCAAGCTGTCATTGCAATCAATCTTATATTGTTTCTGCTGTATTGTGCCTACCAATTTGTTGTCAACTACCATTTTAAGCTGTCATTGCAATCAATCATAGCTACCTATGTGCTTTAATATACTGTACCTATAATTTTCTCTCATCTTTTTTTTTTTCATTCCATGTAATCTGTTATCATTTTTTTGTCTATAAATTTTGCAAGTATTTACCTCCTTAAAATTTTCTTAGATTAAGGACCTGCCCGAAACGCTGCGCGTGCTAGTGGCTTTACAAGACTGTAATTACCATAATTGTATCCTCACATTCCTTATGTACATTCTTGTATATGCATAAATAAATAAATAAATAAAAAAAATCGACCGATTTTCGCCGCTACCGACCAAAAACCGCGCGATTTTCGCCGCTAGCGGCCAAAAACCATGCGATTTTCGCAGCTGGCGGGCAAAAATCGCGATTTTCGCCGCTACCGGCCAAAAATAGCGCGATTTTCGCCGCTAGCGGCCAAAAACCGTGCGATTTTCGCCGCTAGCGGCCAAAAATCATGCAAATTTCGCCGCTAGCGGCTAAAAATCGTGCGAATTTCGACGCTAGCGGCCAAAAATAGTGCGATTTTCGCCGTTAGCGGCCAGAAACTATGCAATTTTTGCAGCTGGCGGCCAAAAACCGCGCGAATTTCGCCGCTACCTGCCAAAAATCGACCGATTTTCGCCGCTACCGGCCAAAACTGCGCGATTTTCGCCGCTAGCGGCCAAAAAACATGCGATTTTCGCAGCTGGCGGGCAAAAATTGTGCAAATTTCGCCGCTAGCGGCCAAAAATCGTGCGAATTTCGCCACTAGCGGCCAAAAATCGTGCGATTTTCGCCGCTAGCGGCCAGAAAGTATGCGATTTTTGCAGCTGGCGGGCGAAAATAGCGCGATTTTCGCCGCTACCGGCCAAAAACCGCGCAATTTTCGCCGCTAGCGGCCAAAAACCATGCGATTTTCGCAGCTGGCGGGCAAAAATCGCGATTTTCGGCGCTACCGGCCAAAAATAGCTCGATTTTCGAAGCTTGGGGTTAAAAACCGTGAGATTTTTGCCGCTAGCGGCCAAAAATTTGACGATTTTTCCCGCTACCGGCCGAAAACCGCGCTATTTTCGACGCTAGCGGCCAGAAACCATGCGATTTTTGCAGCTGGCGGCCAAAAACCGCGTGAATTTCGCCGCTACCTGCCAAAAATCGACCGATTTTCGCCGCTACCGACCAAAAACCGCGCGATTTTCGCCGCTAGCGGCCAAAAACCATGCGATTTTCGCAGCTGGCGAGCAAAAATCGCGATTTTCGCCGCTACCGGCCAAAAATAGCGCGATTTTCGCCGCTAGCGGCCAAAAATCGTGCTATTTTCGCCGCTAGCGGCGAGAAACTATGCGATTTTTGCAGCTGGCGGGCGAAAATAGCGCGATTTTCGCCGCTACCGGTCAAAAACCGCGCGATTTTCGCCGCTAGCGGCCAAAATCCATGTGATTTTTGACGCTGGCGGGCAAAAATCGCGATTTTCGCCGCTCCCAGCCAAAAATAGCGCGATTTTCGCCGCTAGCGGCCAAAAACCGTGCGATTTTCGCCGCGAGCGGCCAAAAATCGGGCGATTTTTGCCGCTAACGGCCGAGAACCGCGCTATTTTCGACGCTAGCGGCCAGAAACCATGCGATTTTTGCAGCTGGCGGCCAAAAACCGCGCGAATTTCGCCGCTACCTGCCAAAAATCGACCGATTTTCGCCGCAAACGGCCAAAAACCGCGCGATTTTCGCCGCTAGCGCCCAAAAACCATGCGATTTTCGCAGCTGGCGGGCAAAAATCGCGATTTTCGCCGCTACCGGCCAAAAATAGCGCGATTTTTGCCGCTAGCGGCCAAAAACCGTGCGATTTTCGCCGCTAGCGGCCAAAAATCGGGCGATTTTTGCCGCTAACGGCCGAAAATCGCGCTATTTTCGACGCTAGCGGCCAGAAACCATGCGATTTTTGCAACTGGCGGCCAAAAATCGCGCGAATTTTGCCGCTACCTGCCAAAAATCGACCGATTTTCGCCGCTACCGGCCAAAAACCGCGCGATTTTCGACGCTAGCGGCCAAAAACCATGCGATTTTCGCAGCTCGCGGGCAAAAATCGCGATTTTCGCCGCTACCGGCCAAAAATAGCGCGATTTTCGCAGCTAGCGGTCAAAAACCGTGCGATTCTCGCCGCTAGCGGCCAAAAATCGTCCGAATTTCGCCGCTAGCGGCCAAAAATCGTGCGAATTTCGCCGCTAGCGGCCAGAAACTATGCGATTTTTGCAGCTGGCGGGCGAAAATAGCGCGATTTTCGCCGCTACCGGCCAAAAACCGCGAGATTTTCGCCGCTAGCGGCCAAAAACCATGCGATTTTTGCAGCTGGCGGGCAAAAATAGCGCGATTTTCGCCAATACCGGCCAAAAACTGCGCGATTTTTGCCGCTAGCGGCCAAAAACCATGCGATTTTCGCAGCTGGCGGGCAAAAATCACGATTTTCGCCGCTACCGGCCAAAAATAGCGCGATTTTCGCCGCTAGCGGCCAAAAACCGTGCGATTTTCTCCGCTAGCGGCCAAAAACCATGCGATTTTTGCAGCTGGCGGGCAAAAATAGCGCGATTTTCGCCAATACCGGCCAAAAACCGCGCGATTTTTGCCGCTAGCGGCCAAAAACCATGCGATTTTCGCAGCTGGCGGGCAAAAATCGCGATTTTCGCCGCTACCGGCCAAAAATAGCGCGATTTTCGCCGCTAGCGGCCAAAAACCGTGCGATTTTCCCCGCTAGCGGCCAAAAACCATGCGATTTTTGCAGCTGGCGGGCAAAAATAGCGCGATTTTCGCCAATACCGGCCAAAAACCGCGCGATTTTTGCCGCTAGCGGCCAAAAACCATGCGATTTTCGCAGCTGGCGGGCAAAAATCGCGATTTTCGCCGCTACCGGCCAAAAATAGCGCGATTTTCGCCGCTAGCGGCCAAAAACCGTGCGATTTTCCCCGCTAGCGGCCAAAAACCATGCGATTTTCGCAGCTGGCTGGCAATAATCGCGATTTTCGCCGCTACCGGCCAAAAATAGCGCGATTTTTGCCGCTACCGGCCAAAAATAGCGCGATTTTCGCCGCTAGCGGCCAGAAACTATGCGATTTTTGCAGCTGGCGGGCAAAAATAGCGCGATTTTCGCCGCTACCGGCCAAAAACCGCGCGATTTTCGCGGTAGCGGCCAAAAACCATGCGATTTTCGCAGCTGGCGGGCAAAAATCGCGATTTTCGCCGCTACCGGCCAAAAATAGCGCGATTTTCGCCGCTAGCGGCCAGAAACTATGCGATTTTTGCAGCTGGCGGCCAAAAACCGCGCGAATTTCGCCGCTACCTGCCAAAAATCGACCGATTTTCGCCGCTACCGGCCAAAAACTGCGCGATTTTCGCCGCTAGCGGCCAAAAACCATGCGATTTTCGCAGCTGGCGGGCAAAAATTGTGCAAATTTCGCCGCTAGCGGCCAAAAATCGTGCGAATTTTGCCACTAGCGGCCAAAAATCGTGCGATTTTCGCCGCTAGCGGCCAGAAAGTATGCGATTTTTGCAGCTGGCGGGCGAAAATAGCGCGATTTTCGCTGCTACCGGCCAAAAACCGCGCGATTTTCGCCGCTAGCGCCCAAAAACCATGCGATTTTCGCAGCTGGCGGGCAAAAATCGCGATTTTCGCCGCTACCGGCCAAAAAACCGCGCGATTTTCGCCGCTAGCGCCCAAAAACCATGCGATTTTCGCAGCTGGCGGGCAAAAATCGCGATTTTCGCCGCTACCGGCCAAAAATAGCGCGATTTTCGCCGCTAGCGGCCAAAAACCGTGCGATTTTCGCCGCTAGCGGCCAAAAATCGGGCGATTTTTGCCGCTAACGGCCGAAAATCGCGCTATTTTCGACGCTTGCGGCCAGAAACCATGCGATTTTTGCAACTGGCGGCCAAAAACCGCGCGAATTTCGCCGCTACCTGCCAAAAATCGACCGATTTTCGCCGCTACCGGCCAAAAACGGCGCGATTTTCGACGCTAGCGGCCAAAAACCATGCGATTTTCGCAGCTCGCGGGCAAAAATCGCGATTTTCGCCGCTACCGGCCAAAAATAGCGCGATTTTCGCAGCTAGCGGTCAAAAACCGTGCGATTCTCGCCGCTAGCGGCCAAAAATCGTGCAAATTTCGCCGCTAGCGGCCAAAAATCGTGCGAATTTCGCCGCTAGCGGCCAAAAATCGTGCGATTTTCGCCGCTAGCAGCGAGAAACTATGCGATTTTTGCAGCTGGCGGGCGAAAATAGCGCGATTTTCGCCGCTACCGGTCAAAAACCGCGCGATTTTCGCCGCTAACGGCCAAAATCCATGTGATTTTTGCAGCTGGCGGGCAAAAATCGCGATTTTCGCCGCTCCCAGCCAAAAATAGCGCGATTTTCGCCGCTAGCGGCCAAAAACCGTGCGATTTTCGCCGCGAGCGGCCAAAAATCGGGCGATTTTTGCCGCTAACGGCCGAGAACCGCGCTATTTTCGACGCTAGCGGCCAGAAACCATGCGATTTTTGCAGCTGGCGGCCAAAAACCGCGCGAATTTCGCCGCTACCTGCCAAAAATCGACCGATTTTCGCCGCTAACGGCCAAAAACCGCGCGATTTTCGCCGCTAGCGCCCAAAAACCATGCGATTTTCGCAGCTAGCGGGCAAAAATCGCGATTTTCGCCGCTACCGGCCAAAAATAGCGCGATTTTCGCCGCTAGCGGCCAAAAACCGTGCGATTTTCGCCGCTAGCGGCCAAAAATCGGGCGATTTTTGCCGCTAACGGCCGAAAATCGCGCTATTTTCGACGCTAGCGGCCAGAAACCATGCGATTTTTGCAACTGGCGGCCAAAAAACCGCGCGAATTTCGCCGCTACCTGCCAAAAATCGACCGATTTTCGCCGCTACCGGCCAAAAACCGCGCGATTTTCGCCGCTAGCGGCCAAAAACCATGCGATTTTCGCAGCTCGCGGGCAAAAATCGCGATTTTCGCCGCTACCGGCCAAAAAATAGCGCGATTTTCGCAGCTAGCGGTCAAAAACCGTGCGATTCTCGCCGCTAGCGGTCAAAAATCGTGCAAATTTCGCCGCTAGCGGCCAAAAATCGTGCGAATTTCGCCGCTAGCGGCCAAAAATCGTGCGAATTTCGCCGCTAGCGGCCAGAAACTATGCGATTTTTGCAGCTGGCGGGCGAAAATAGCGCGATTTTCGCCGCTACCGGCCAAAAACCGCGAGATTTTCGCCGCTAGCGGCCAAAAACCATGCGATTTTTGCAGCTGGCGGGCAAAAATAGCGCGATTTTCGCCAATACCGGCCAAAAACCGCGCGATTTTTGCCGCTAGCGGCCAAAAACCATGCGATTTTCGCAGCTGGCGGGCAAAAATCGCGATTTTCGCCGCTACCGGCCAAAAATAGCGCGATTTTCGCCGCTAGCGGCCAAAAACCGTGCGATTTTCTCCGCTAGCGGCCAAAAACCATGCGATTTTTGCAGCTGGCGGGCAAAAATAGCGCGATTTTCGCCAATACCGGCCAAAAACCGCGCGATTTTTGCCGCTAGCGGCCAAAAACCATGCGATTTTCGCAGCTGGCGGGCAAAAATCGCGATTTTCGCCGCTACCGGCCAAAAATAGCGCGATTTTCGCCGCTAGCGGCCAAAAACCGTGCGATTTTCCCCGCTAGCGGCCAAAAAACCATGCGATTTTTGCAGCTGGCGGGCAAAAATAGCGCGATTTTCGCCAATACCGGCCAAAAACCGCGCGATTTTTGCCGCTAGCGGCCAAAAACCATGCGATTTTCGCAGCTGGCGGGCAAAAATCGCGATTTTCGCCGCTACCGGCCAAAAATAGTGCGATTTTCGCCGCTAGCGGCCAAAAACCGTGCGATTTTCCCCGCTAGCGGCCAAAAACCATGCGATTTTCGCAGCTGGCTGGCAAAAATCGCGATTTTCGCCGCTACCGGCCAAAAATAGCGCGATTTTCGCCGCTACCGGCCAAAAATAGTGCGATTTTCGCCGCTAGCGGCCAAAAACCGTGCGATTTTCGCCGCTAGCGGCCAAAAATCGTGCAAATTTCCCCGCTAGCGGTCAAAAATCGTGCGAATTTCGCCGCTACCGGCCAAAAATAGCGCGATTTTCGCCGCTAGCGGCTTAAAACCGTGCGATTTTCGCCGCTAGCGGCCAAAAATCGTGCAAATTTCGCGGCTAGCGGCCAAAAATCGTGCGAATTTCGCCGCTAGCGGCCAAAAATAGTGCGATTTTCGCCGCTAGCGGCCAGAAACTATGCGATTTTTGCAGCTGGCGGCCAAAAACCGCGCGAATTTCGCCGCTACCTGCCAAAAATCGACCGATTTTCGCCGCTACCGGCCAAAAACGGCCCGATTTTCGCCGCTAGCGGCCAAAAACCGTGCGATTTTCGCCGCTAGCGGGCAAAAATCGTGCAAATTTCGCCGCTAGCGGCCAAAAATCGTGCGAATTTCGCCGCTAGCGGCCAAAAATCGTGCGAATTTCGCCGCTAGCGGCTAAAAATCGTGCGATTTTCGCCGCTAGCGGCGAGAAACTATGCGATTTTTGCAGCTGGCGGGCAAAAATAGCGCGATTTTCGCCGCTACCGGCCAAAAACCGCGCGATTTTCGCCGCTAGCGGCCAAAAACCATGTGATTTTCGCAGCTGGCGGGCAAAAATCGCGATTTTCGCCGCTACCGGCCGAAAATAGCGCGATTTTCGCCGCTAGCGGCGAAAATCGCACGATTTTTGGCCGCTAGCGGCGAAATTCGCACGATTTTTGGCCGCTAGCGGCGAAATTCGCACGATTTTTGGCCGTTCTTGTTGAGGTTACCTTGAGGTGCTTCCGGGGCTTAGCGTCCCCGCGGCCCGGTCATCGACCAGGCCTCCTGGTTGCCGGACTGATCAACCACAGGCTGTTGGACGCGGCTGCTCGCAGCCTGACGTATGACTCGTTTATTAATTTATGTTTTTCAAGATGAAGACGAATGGTATTTGCAATTATCGATTTAAGTAACTTTCCCACAATACACGTCAGGCTAATTGGCCGATAGTTTGATGCAAGTGATTTATCTCCTTTCTTAAAAATTGGTACCACATTAGCAACCTTCCACGACTCTGGCACTCTGCCTGACTTTAATGATTTGTTAAATATAGAAGACAATGGATCGCAAAACTCCTCTTTGCATTCTTTAAGCACCCTGTCAAACACTTTGGTATCAGGAAGCACTACCTAATAAATTCCCTGTAACCTACCTTACCCCTCTATTGTCAATCCATATGTCTGGTTTTTTTTAAACAACGCTGTTTGTCGACCTAATTGTATTTGTGCTGCTTTTTCAGCCATGTTCCCCCCTTTTTTATCTATTTTTATTTGTTCTCAACACACTTTATTCTTTATACTCAATTAGTATTAAGATTTAGTCATTAATGCTTTTCATGCCCGAAACGCTTTGTGTAATAGTGGCTTTAGGCATCGTATGTACTAGCTCTATCTATAATTCCATCAATCTTTGTAAAATCTCTTGTATGTATGTACCTTACCTAAATAAACATTTATTTATTTATTTACTTCATCCGGCAGTCCGGACCGGCTCGCGATCGTGTGCGGTCGCAGTGTAAGCGCTCTTGGATATTGTGAAATTGTGCTCAACTACTACATTTGTACTGTGCATCTGCGTGTTGGGGAAATGGCAAAGTCAGTCTGCCTCAGTGATGGACAATCCTGCACTGAGACTGTTGATAGTGAGAGTGAAGATGACTCTCCAGTACAGCTAGGTGATACCAGGCCGTACCAAGTTGCAATGTCCAGGAAGAAACGGCGTGGTTTTCATAGACAGCGAGACAGTGATAGTGGAGAGGACATGAAAAAAAGAGACAGAAAAATTGCCGAGATCCACAAGAGACACCAGTGATACAAACTCCCAGGAACCCCTCAACAGGCAACCCTACCACGAGGCAAAGCAAGACACGAAGATTAATAGAAGGAAGCGGCTGTTGTTCCCTACAACATGCCAACTGAACTTCCACCAAAAGCTGGAGTGGACAGTACGTCTGGCTGAGGAGTGTTTGGAATATAAACTACTCTTCAAGGAGGGTCTTCACCGGCCCTACATAACAGTTGGGACAGAAAAGGCCGTGGAACGCCTAATGACGGTTGGGTTTGAGAATATTGTAATGGTTACTCCGGAAGAAGGTATTATGCACACCAAGGTCATAGTTTTAAAGTATCCAACTTATTTGGATCCTGATTGTCTTCTTCTCAACAATGATAGTGTTGTATGGGCAAAGAGGAACAGTTGTTGTTGTTGTTGTTGAGTTAGGGGCGACGACGATTGTGGGATCGGATGTACCCCGGCTTACCCGAGAAGGGTGAATTGCGAAGCCAGGAAAGGCGAAATGCCAAGCCAAAACGAGTGACGCCAAGCACTAGAAACTAATACGCCACACTGCAGAGCAACGCACAAAGGGAGAGGCAGAAGCACATAATAGAACAGGGCAAACAAACAGCCAGAAGGGCACACAGCATGTCATAGAACAAATACACAGGAGATCAGAGCGCATACTTGCCCGGGGACCTGGCACGCGGGAACGCGCACCCGCACCACAGGGGTACCCACGGCCCCGGGCACACCACCAGACGACAGCAGGGAACCCGGACGGCGCGCATCCTTCCGTAACGTCACCACCAGGCCACGCCCAGCACCAGAGTCCACACCATCCCTGGCAGCGGAATCCACCACCCCCCACTGTGGAGAGTCCCCCGGCGGAGAAAGAACCGAAGGCACGTCCGAGACACAGGCACCAGCACCAGCAGGCACATGGACCTCCACCACCACGAACCGCGGAGACATCGACGCATCCGTATCCACACTGTCAATACCCGAAGACCCGCAGTCACTGAAGTCACCAACGTCGGCCCTGGCAGAAGACAAACGCCGGAAACGTTTGGGCACCGGCCGGATATCGTCAGAGTCGGTAAGTGACCCAGAAACGCGGGTACCACGAGCCGGAGGAACCGACGCCCGACACAGAACGGCAGCAGCCTCTACCACAGGGGGAACCGGGCCACACACAGCAGGAGGCTCCGCAGCCACCCCAGCACCAAGCACATCTGGGGCCCGAGTCACGGACACAGGGCCAGGCGCAGCATCAGAAGACGAGGGAGAAGACAGTGACGTCACAGGGAGCTCCAGGAAGGCCCACAGGAGCAGCTGGGGCAGCGACAGGATCAGGCAGACCAACCGACGGTACCTCAAGAACCGGAGGAGGGACGGCAACAACCGGAGGAGGGACGGCAACAACCGGAGGAACGGCAGGCGCCGCCGGGGAAGCTGCAGCAGCAAACGGGACGCGCACCTCCTCATCAACATCACCGGAGACTGCCTCCAGAGGGAGCGGCGGGAAATCCTCGTCGCGGAACTAGTTGACAGGAGCAGCTGGGGCCTCAGAGCACCCGGCAGCCTGATGCCCCAACAGGCCACACCGGAAACAGGTACGAGGCTGCCGGGCATAATACACCCGGACGTAGTACCCCATAAGCCGGACAGAAGAAGGTATATCCGACCGCAGGCGCATCCCCAACGTGCGAATGTTTGTACGCCTCCCAACATACCGCCCCGAGGAGAGCGTGTTCACCCGCACGCTGACAACAGTACCAAAACCCCCAAAGTAACGCCGGAGGAGATCATCAGGGAATTCCAGGGGCGCACCATGGATACTGACATAAGTCAGGGCACCACTGCGGTCCGAAATCGCCACAGAGCCGGCATCGTCTGGCATCCACGAACGATTTGATTGATGAAGATTAAGCCACCCAAAAAGGTGGCACGGGCATGAATAGCCCGTAAGTGGTGGCCCTTTTGAGCCATTACCAGTATCAGTAGATGATTCTGGAGATCTGTGGAAGTGCGACTGCACCCTGCGTGACGGGAGATGTCTCCCGTGATACACTGTTGATGATGAAGATTAAGCCACCCAAGAGGTGGCACGGGCATGAATAGCCTGTAAGTGGTGGCCCTTTTGAGCCATTACCAGTATCAAGAGCTGATACTGGAGATCTATGGAGGCGCGACTGCACCCTGCGTGACGGGAGATGTCTCCCGGACCAAGTCGTGACCAGATGGTGTCCACGAACTTAATAACAACCCGATGGGCCGTAACTAGCTCCACACCGTAAATAGCTTCCACCGGGATACGAAGCATGTCACACATCACCATCTCGATGGTGATGTGTGACATGCCTTACAAGTGAACTCCAGGCCCACGGAGTTCACACGCTGAACAGGAGGAAAATGGCCCCCCCCATGTCAGAACTGCCACGTCAACGCAGCCAGGCAGCCAACAAAACTGGTAGGGCAGGGACGCCCACACCACCTGGCGACCAAAACAGCAAACAACTCCAACAGCCACGGAGGGTCGGGAAACGTCCTCACTCCACGGCTGCTAGCAGTCCAAAGAGGAACAGTGTTCGTGGTGACAAAGCCAGGTTGTTGCCTTGGTAAAGGGTGAGGCTCCGGAAAGAATTTTTGTGCAAGAACTAGGCTACAGGAAAGTTGCAAAATACATTGAGGAGCCCATATTATGCATGAAGTGTTCACGTGGGGACATATGGCATGGAAATGCCAGTTTGACTCCAGGTGTCGGTATTGTGGTAATAAACACGACTCGCGAGAGTGTAGAGTCAAGATTGAAAAAAGTGAAAAAATCGTCCCATTTTGTTGCAACTGTCGAGGCAGCCACAATGCTGGTTCCTACCTATGCCCCATGAAGCCTCATCTCAGAGACTAGGACGGGTCGATTGATTGATGAAGATTAAGCCACCCAAAAGGTGGCACGGGCATGAATAGCCCGTAAGTGGAGGCCTTTTTAAGCCATTACCAGTATCAAGAGCTGATACTGAAGATCTGTGGAGGTGCGAATGCACCCTGCATGACGGGAGATGTCTCCCTTGTGAATGTGTTAAGATGAAGATGAAGCTACCCAAAAGGTGGCACGGGCATGAATAGCTCGTAAGTGGTGGCCCTTTTGAGCCATCACCAGTATCAATAGATGATACTGGAGATCAGTGGAGGTGCGACTGCACCCAGCGTGACGGGAGATGTCTCCCGGACCAAGTGGTCTAGGACGGGTCCTACAAGCAGGATAGATGTATCCTCGAAGGAAGGAAAGACTGTACCTCTCTCAACCAGTTTAAGATAAAAACTAAGCACTACCTAATTAACCCCCTGTAACCTACCTTACCCCCCTTACCCCTATACGCTGAAACTGAATAAAACGCTGAACTGTAATGCCAATCGTGACCTCAAAAGCTTCATTGAAGGTTGTAACAGGACCCATGAGCACCACACCAGAAATAAATAGTTTTGATATTCCAAGAGTACGATTTAATCAAACAAATCTACAAATCAAGGGACCCAGATTGTGGAATGACCTTCCCAACCATGTTAAAGACTGTACCTCTCTCAACCAGTTTAAGATAAAAACGAAGCTATACCTAATAAATTCCCTATAACCTACCTTACCCCTATATTGTTATCCAATGTCTGTTTTTTTTAAAGAGCGCTGTTTGTCGACAGAATTGTATTTGTGCTGCTTTTTCAGCTATGTTTTCATTCCATGTTTTCATTTTATTCTTTATGCTCAACTAGTATTAAGCTTTAGTCATTTAAGTTTTTCATGCCCGAAACGCTTTGCGTAATAGTGGCTTTAGGCATTGTATGTACTAGCCCTATCTATAAATCCATCACTCTTTGTAAAATCTCTTGTATGTATGTACCTTACCTAAATAAACATTTGATTTGATTTGATTAAGATCTCTTATTGATTATGCTTCACCTATCATTTCTTGTTTTGGTAAAGGTAGGATGGGCAAGTTGGAGAAGGCACAAAATGAAGCCATGAGAATTATCTTAGGATGCCCAAGAAATGCTATGATTGAGATAATGAAGATGGAGTTGAATCTGCAGAGTATTGGGGATAGAATTTCAGAGATAAATGTAGCCTCTGCCATTAGATTAATGAGAGGTGGGGGAGCTAATGAATTAATCCTCTCGGTTCAAAAGGTGGGAAGTAGTGAACAGTGTATGATGAAGAAGAGAGTATATATGAATAACTTATGTACTAATGTTATAAAGTATGATATTATTACAGAGTGTATTGTTGTGCCCAAGAGAAAATTTACACCACCATGGGAGGATTGTAATGTAGATGTAGTAATTACTTCCTTGCATAAGAAAAAAAGTATGTATGAAATAGGAGAGCTGAGGGCAACATATGATTGTATAATTAGACAACTGCCTACGGAAAACACTCTACATGTATATTGTGATGGGTCAGTAGCTAGGGATGGGAAGGCAGGATGTGGAGTCTTGATCAGGGAGTACACTGACATCGGCACTGTAGATACTGTTATTGGACGCCGCTTAACTGACAATGTCTCTTCAACGCCTGTATAAGAACATAAGAACATAAGAACAAAGGTAACTGCAGAAGGCCTATTGGCCCATACGAGGCAGCTCCTATTCTATAACCACCCAATCCCACTCATATACTTGTCCAACCCGTGCTTGAAACAATCGAGGGACCCCACCTCCACAATGTTACGCGGCAATTGGTTCCACAAATCAACAACCCTGTTACTGAACCAGTATTTACCCAAGTCTTTCCTAAATCTAAACTTATCCAATTTATACCCATTGTTTCGTGTTCTGTCCTGTGTTGATACTTTTAATACCCTATTAATATCCCCCCGGTTATGTCCATTCATCCACTTGTAAACCTCTATCATGTCACCCCTAACTCTTCGCCTTTCCAGTGAATGCAACTTAAGCTTTGTTAATCTTTCTTCATATGAAAGATTTCTAATTTGGGGAATTAACTTAGTCATCCTACGCTGGACACGTTCAAGTGAATTTATATCCATTCTATAATATGGCGACCAAAACTGAACTGCATAATCTAAATGGGGCCTAACTAGAGCAAGATATAGCTTGAGAACCACACCAGGTGTCTTGTTACTAACGCTGCGATTAATAAATCCAAGTGTCCGATTTGCCTTATTACGAACATTTATGCATTGATCCTTTTGTTTTAAATTCTTACTAATCATAACTCCCAGATCCCTTTCGCAATCCGACTTCGCAATCACAACACCATCTAGCTCGTATCTTGTAACTCTATCATCATTACCTAACCTCAGAACTTTACATTTATCAGCATTAAACTGCATCTGCCAATCCTTTGACCATTTCAAAACCCTATCTAGATCAACTTGAAGTGATAGTGAGTCCTCCTCCGAATTAATTTCCCTACCGATTTTCGTATCATCGGCAAATTTGCAAATGTTGCTACTCAAACCTGAATCTAAATCATTTATATATATTATAAACAACAGAGGTCCCAGGACAGAGCCTTGAGGCACTCCACTTACAACATTTTCCCACTCTGACTTGATTCCATTTATACTAACTCTCTGTTTCCTTTGGTATAGCCATGCCCTAATCCAGCTTAATATAGCACCCCCAATACCATGAGACTCTATCTTTTTAATCAGTCTTTCATGTGGCACTGTATCAAAAGCTTTGCTAAAGTCAAGGTATACAACATCGCAATCCTTACCACTATCAACTGCCTCAACAATGCTAGAATAAAAAGATAACAAATTTGTTAAACATGAACGGCCATTTATAAAACCATGTTGCGACTCAATTATTAATTTATGTTTTTCAAGATGAAGACGAATTTTATTTGCTATTATAGATTCGAGTAACTTTCCCACAATAGACGTTAGGCTAATTGGTCGATAGTTAGACGCAAGTGATCTATCTCCTTTCTTAAAAACTGGTATCACATTAGCAACTTTCCAAAACTCTGGCACTCTGCCTGACTCTATTGATTTATTAAATATGGTTGACATTGGGTCACAAAGCTCCTCTTTGCATTCTTTAAGCACTCTGGCAAACACTTCATCCGGCCCTGGGGATTTGTTTGGTTTGAGTTTTACTATTTGTTTAAGAACATCCTCCCTGGTAACTGCTAAACTCGTCAACCTGTCCTCGTCCCCACCCACATAGACTTGTTCGGCTGAAGGCATATTGTTAAGTTCCTCTTTAGTAAATACAGATACAAAATATTTATTAAAAATACTACTCATCTCTTCATCACTATCTGTTATTTGACCTGTCTCAGTTTTTAATGGACCTATCCTTTCCCTAGTCTTAGTACGATATAACTGAAAAAACCCTTTAGGATTTGTCTTTGCTTGCCCTGCTATGCGAACTTCATAGTTTCTTTTTGCTTTCCTTATCTCTTTTTTAACATTTCTAACCAGTTGTATGAATTCCTGTTCTAAAGTGACCTCCCCATTTTTAATCCTTTTGTACCAAGCTCTCTTTTTACCTATAAGGTTCTTCAAATTCTTTGTTATCCACTTTGGGTCATTAGTATTCGATCTATTCAATTTGTATGGTATACTACGTTCCTGTGCTTTGTTTAGAATATTCTTAAATAAGTTATATATTGAATCCACATCGAAATCCCCATTTAAGTCACCTATCGCTGGGTTCATGTCTCGCTCCAAGACCGGCCCACACCCCATACCCAAGACTTTCCAATCAATTTGACCCAAAAAATTTCTTAGGCTATTAAAATCAGCTTTTCGAAAATCTGGCACTTTAACAGAATTTTCTCCTACTGGTCTATTCCATTCTATGCTAAATCTGATTTCTTTGTGATCACTGCTCCCTAGCTCACTCCCTATTTCGATGTCATTAATTTGCGTTTCCCTGTTAGTTAACACTAAATCTAAAATATTATTTTCCCGTGTTGGTTCCTTAATGTGTTGCGTAAGAAAGCAATCGTCAATTAATTCTAGAAAATCTTCTGCTTCACTATTCCCTGTTTTGTTCAACCAGTTTATTCCGCTAAAATTAAAGTCACCCATGACATAAATACTGTTAGATCTAGATGCTCTAGATATTTCATCCCATAGATGCTTTGCTTCCATTCTGTCTAAATTTGGTGGCCTATATATTACTCCTATTATAATATTATTAGCTTTTTCGTTTAATTCAATCCAAATAGTTTCTGTGTGTGGCTCTGTTTTGATTCCCTCTTTGAGACTACATTTCAAATTGTCCCTAACATATATGGCTACTCCACCTCCTCGTCTAATATATCTATCTGTGTGAAATAGTTTAAATCCATATATTTGATATTCAGCTAATAGTTCTCTATTTTCTACATTCATCCACGTTTCGGTAAGTGCAATAATATCTATTTTTTCTGTGCAGACAAGAGCATTTAATTCGTTAATTTTATTTCTTAGACTTCTACTGTTAGTGTAATATACCCTAAGTGAATTGTTTTTTTGCGGACCTTCTCTTTCCCTGATCGTTTTGCCAATTCCTTTCTCCCACAAACACATACTATTATTACCTCCTTCCTCCAAATCAATTCCCATACCTCTATCTACTAACAGTTTAAACCCAAACAAACACCTCTAACCACTTCTTCTAACGAGTTCGCAACAGCAACAACCCCAGCTCTCGATAGATGCACCCCATCACGAGCATACATTTCATTTCTTCCATAGAAGTGTTCCCAGTTGTCTATGAAAGATATTGCATTTGATTTGCAATATCTTTCCAGCCGGCAATTGACACCAAGTGCCCTCGATATCCATTCATTTCCCACTCCCTTTCTTGGAAGAATGCCACATATGATCCGTATATTATACATATACATATATGTATATGTATATGAGTGGGATTGGGTGGTTATAGATAGGAGCTGCCTCGTATGTTCTTATAAGAACATAAGAACATAAGAACAAAGGTAACTGCAGAAGGCCTATTGGCCCATACGAGGCAGCTCCTATTCTATAACCACCCAATCCCACTCATATACTTGTCCAACCCGTGCTTGAAACAATCGAGGGACCCCACCTCCACAATGTTACGCGGCAATTGGTTCCACAAATCAACAACCCTGTTACTGAACCAGTATTTACCCAAGTCTTTCCTAAATCTAAACTTATCCAATTTATATCCATTGTTTCGTGTTCTGTCCTGTGTTGATACTTTTAATACCCTATTAATATCCCCCCGGTTATGTCCATTCATCCACTTGTAAACCTCTATCATGTCACCCCTAACTCTTCGCCTTTCCAGTGAATGCAACTTAAGCTTTGTTAATCTTTCTTCATATGAAAGATTTCTAATTTGGGGAATTAACTTAGTCATCCTACGCTGGACACGTTCAAGTGAATTTATATCCATTCTATAATATGGCGACCAAAACTGAACTGCATAATCTAAATGGGGCCTAACTAGAGCAAGATATAGCTTGAGAACCACACCAGGTGTCTTGTTACTAACGCTGCGATTAATAAATCCAAGTGTCCGATTTGCCTTATTACGAACATTTATGCATTGATCCTTTTGTTTTAAATTCTTACTAATCATAACTCCCAGATCCCTTTCGCAATCCGACTTCGCAATCACAACACCATCTAGCTCGTATCTTGTAACTCTATCATCATTACCTAACCTCAGAACTTTACATTTATCAGCATTAAACTGCATCTGCCAATCCTTTGACCATTTCAAAACCCTCAACCCCTTATGTTCTTTCTTGTTAGTAAACTTACTTGAACTTGAACCTCATCCGGCCCTGGGGATTTGTTTGGTTTGAGTTTTACTATTTATTTAATAATATCATCCCTGGTAACTGTTAGACTAGTTAACCTGTCCTCGTCCCCACCCACATAGACTTGTTCGGCTGAAGACATCGAGTTAAGTTCTTCTTTAGTAAATACAGAGATAAAATATTAATTAAAAATACTACTCATCTCTTCGTCATTATCCGTTATCTGACCTGTCTCGGTTTTTAATGAACCTATCCTTTCCCTAACCTTTGTTTGTTCTCTAACCAAACTTAGTTTGTGTTACTGCAGAACTTTACACCTTTATAATCTACTATTTAGTAAATACGTCCCCCATACTGGCTTGCGTCTTTCTCCCCGAGCAGAAAATCCTAGTGTCTTATTTGCCTTATTACGAACATTCATGCATTGATCCTTTGGTTTTAAATTCTTACTAATCATAACTCCCAGATCCAATTCTATAACCAATGTTCCAACGATGTGTAAATATTTCATTCAAAATGATCTGCTACCAGAAATTTTAGTCAAATATCTCCAGTTTGCTAAAAGTAGGTAGTAGCTAAATGACTGTAACTTATCCACCGCTGCCCACTGGATGGGGGGCGGTGTGCAGGACAAACATATCAATTGTGACACTAGCTCTCTACATATGTCAGTTGCTTAATTTAGTAAAATAAACAATACCCAAATTTGTAACAAATTAGATGGCAAATTCCTGAGCATTCTCATTGACCACAAGCTGAATTTCCAGGGACACATTCTAAATATATCAAAAAAAGTTTCAAAAACTGTGGTCATTCTTTCTAAGATCAGATATTATGTACCACGCCCTGTCCTGGTGACTCTATTACTCCCTTATCTATCCATATCTCAACTATGGTATTTGTGCTTGGGGCTCTACTACCCAAAATCACTTACGTCCTCTAATTACTCAACACAAAGCTGCTATTAGGACAATATCCAACTCTGGCCCCAGACATCACTCGGTACCCCTACTCAAATCTCTGAATATGTTAGACATTAAGTCTCTGCACATTCTCTCGTGTGTATTATACATATATAAAACGCTAAACTATAATGCCAATCCTGATCTCAAAAGCTTCATAGAAGGTTGTAACAGAACCCATGAACACCACACCAGAAATAAATACAGTTTTGATATTCCTAGAGTACGACTTAATCAAACTAGAAATGCTCTACAAATCAAGGGACCCAGAATGTGGAATGACCTTCCCGACCATGTTATTTATTTATTTATTTATTTATTTATGCATATACAAGAATGTACATAAGGAATGTGAGGATACAAATATGGTAATTACAGTCTTGTAAAGCCACTAGCACGCGCAGCGTTTCGGGCAGGTCCTTAATCTAAGAAAATTTTAAGGAGGTAAATACTTGCAAAATTATAGACAAAAAATGATAACAGATTACATGAAATGAAAAAAAAGATGAGAGAAAATTGTAGGTATAGTATATTAAAGCACATAGGTAGCTAAGATTGATTGCAATGACAGCTTGAATGGTAGTTGACAAAAAAATTGGTAGGCACAATACAGCAGAAACAATATAAGATTGGTTGCAATGACAGCTTGAATGGTAGTTGACAAAAATTGGTAGTCACAATACAGCATATGGCTAGCACATAAAAGAAGACCACACTTTGATTAACAAAGCTTAAGTTGCATTCACTGGAAAGGCGAAGAGTTAGGGGTGACATGATAGAGGTTTACAAGTGGATGAATGGACATAACCGGGGGGATATTAACAGGGTATTAAAAGTATCAACACAGGACAGAACACGAAACAATGGGTATAAATTGGATAAGTTTAGATTTAGGAAAGACTTGGGTAAATACTGGTTCAGTAACAGGGTTGTTGATTTGTGGAACCAATTGCCGCGTAACATTGTGGAGGTGGGGTCCCTCGATTGTTTCAAGCACGGGTTGGACAAGTATATGAGTGGGATTGGGTGGTTATAGAATAGGAGCTGCCTCGTATGGGCCAATAGGCCTTCTGCAGTTACCTTTGTTCTTATGTTCTTATGTTCTTCTTAAGACAGCAATGAACACAATGATAAGGTTGTTTGAAATTACATAAAAATTAGGAGATTGGGTAACACTAGGTACAGAGCAAATTTAAAGCTCAGTGTAGGAAACTAAGAAGATGAAGTTAGGTACTTTTTGGTTTTGCTTTTAAATAAGGCAAAAGTTTTACAGTTTTTCAATTCACTAGGGAGTGAGTTCCATAAACTAGGTCCCTTAATTTGCATAGAGTGTTTACACAGATTAAGTTTGACCCTGGGGATATCAAAGAGATATTTATTTCTGGTGTGGTGATAATGGGTCCTATTACATTAAATTATGTAATTTATGTTAAATTATTATTATGTTAAAGACTGTACCTCTCTCAACCAGTTTAAGTTAAAAACAAAGCTATACCTAATAAATTCCCTGTAACCTACCTTACCCTTCTATTGTCATCCAATGTCTGTTTTTCTTTAAAGAGCGCTGTTTGTCGACATATTTGTATTTGTGCTGCTTTTTCATCTATGTTTTCATTTCTTGTTTTCATTCTACTCATTATGCTCAATTAGTATTAAGCTTGTCATTTAAGTTTATGCCCGAAACGCTTTGCGTAATAGTGGCTTTAGGCATTGTATGTACTAGCTCTACCTATAAGTCAACCAATCTTTGTAAAAATTTATTGTATGTATGTACCTTACCTAAATAAAATATTATTATTATTATTATTATTATTATTATTATTATTATTATTATTATTATTATTATTATTATTATTATTATTATTAGTAACTGTACTTGTGGTCGATCTCGAACCCATTGTTGATGTGACGACTTATACTGAGTTTTGTAACTAGCTCATCAAGATTGTAACTTGCTTAGCTAAATGAATTGTGGGGTTCAGTCCCTGAGCCCATTATGTGCCTCTGTAACCCTTTCCACTACCGCCCACAAGATGGGTATGGGGTGCATAATAAATGAACTAAACTAACTAAACCTTTCGCAATCCGACTTCGCAATCTCAACACCATCTAGCTCGTATCTTGCAACTCTATCATCATTACCTAGCCTCAGAACTTTACATTTATCAGCATTAAACTGGATCTGCCAATCTTTTGACCATTTCAAAACCTTATTTAGATCAACTTGTAGTGAGAGTGAGTCTTCTTCCGTGTTTATTTCCCTACCTATTTTTGTATCATAAAATCATGTAACAGGATTGATTGATAAAGATTGATGTTGATTTGTGGAACCAATTACCACGTAACGTGGTGGAGGTGGGATCCCATGATTGTTTCAAACGTGGGTTGGACATGTATATGAGTGGGATTGGGTGGTTATAAATAGCAGCTGCCTCATATGGGCCAATAGGCCTTCTGCAGTTACCTTCATTCTTATGTTCTTATGAATCCTGAGCACTGTCCACTCAGCTGGCAGGCCCCCACTCCAGGGGTAACTCCAGAGGTACCTATTTACTGCTCAGTGAACAGGTGCATTAGGTGACCGGAAATCTGCCCCATCATTTATGACCCGCCGGGTATTCGAACCTGGGATTCCCTATTATGAGTAGAGAACGAATATTTGTCCTGGTAGATTGTGTTGACATGAGTAAGGTAATTATAACGAGCAGTGGGCAGGAGTAAATAAAATAAATAAATAAATGTTTATTCAGGTAAGGTACATATATACAAGAGATTTTTACAAAAATTGCTAGGTTTATAGATAGAGCTAGTACATACAATGCCTAAAGCCACTATTACGCAAAGCGTTTCGGGCAGGAAAAACATTAAAGACTAAAATTTAATACTAATTGAGTTTAAAGTATAAAATGTGTTGAGAACAAATAAAAATAAAAATAAGAAAGGGGGAAACATGGCTGAAAAAGCAGCACCAAATATAATTAGGTCGACAAACAGCGGTGTTTAAAAAAAAAACACACATGGGTTGACAATAGAGGGGTAAGGTAGGTTACAGGGAATTTATTAGGTATAGCTTCGTTTGTATCTTAAATTGGTTGAGAGAGGTACAGTCTTTAACATGGTTGGGAAGGTCATTCCACATTCTGGGTCCCTTGATTTGTAGAGCATTTCTAGTTTGATTAAGTCGTACTCTTGGAATATCAAAACTGTATTTGTTTCTGGTGTCTGGTTTCTGGAGTCTCTTATAGACATTCACGCAATTATATTTTTATAAATAAATAATAAATGAATAGTTTATTCAGGTAAAAGAACATACCTACAAAATAAATTACAAACAGAATGTTGGATTTCTAGATAGAGCTAATATATACTATGCCTAAAGCTGCTAATACGCACAGCGTTTCGGGCGTTTTATATTGTGTTTGGCTAGTCTCAGTGATTAAGAGAACAATTTTCTCATTGATACATCACGTGAATGTGATTTCTTTGTGCTCAGCGATTCCCATACTGGCGGAGTTACCGTGGCAATATGCACTGTAAGGGTAACTAAAGCCTTCCTCGCCCTGCCCTCACGCGTTTAAGGGGTAGCCATAAACTTTGAATGAGACTCCCGCGAGGGTGACTTGTGTAAAAAATTTGAAGGTACTTCATTGTCCTAAATGTGGGTATTGTGTATCGATTAAACATTTTAGAATGCATATAATGCCTTACGGAATAGTGCAGAAAGTTAAAACATAGCTGACTGTAGGGAAGAACGATGATATTAGACGTATATACGCCAAGTATTTTGAAAGGTCGATATCTGAGGGAAGCCTTGTGAGGCACGGAAAGTAGTTCCTCCATGTCTTGCACAATATTAACCAGTATATCAAGTATTAGGCTTGGCATAAAAGGATAGAGATAAAATACACCTAAAACGAGTCATATAGAGCTAATATTAACGATTCATCTATCCAATTAGAAATATTCTTCCATTTACAACAGTTTCCCCCGTTATTTTTAAAAATTTCCACAGCCCAAACTCTTGTTTTAAGTTGGTTGGTGGTCCAGGGGGAGGGGCCAGCGACGCCGCGCTGCCTGACGCACGACTGCCTTAACTCTGACGACTATCGCTTTCCACCAATTTGTTTGCATAAATGACCTACTGAGGGTAAATATAACACACATCCACACAGGCAGGGTGAATATAACACACCTATTCAGGCATGGTGGTATATGCTTCTCATCTGAGGATTAATGAGGATTTGATTAATCTGAGGATTTGATTTGATTTGAATGCTTATGAGACCCGATTATCGGAGGTAAAGCTGTTTCACCTACTGTGACGATCGTCAGTAGTCCGACTTCGTATGTACTTAGCTCTAAGATAGTGGTATACTGACTAGTAAGGAATTCTTTTAAAGTAAATGAAGCTAAAACACAAGCTTAAATATTCCAAGGCCTAGTAATTGGAATTACTAGTACATTTGTGGCATAACAGCCACATATGTACTATATTAGGGCTCTGATATCGTGTATTAGGTCTAGGAAAGTTAGGTTAGTTTAGTCTATCAAAGCAACACAAGTAAAAAATAGTTTCCTGGTGTACTTCATTCATAATGATATACCGCCAGGAATCTTAGTGAAGTATCCAAAATTTGCTTACTGTAGGTGCAGCCTGCACATGACTGTGGGGTATTTGCTGGTAGCTGTGTGACTCACCATTTATTTATTATTTATATATTTATTTATATACCAGAAGGAACATTGGGTTTATGAGAGTACATATAGCATTGATGTTTTTACATTATTGTAAAGCCACTAACACGCATATCTTTTTGGGCAGGTCCTTAATCTAACAGATCATTTTAAGTAGGAAATTTCTAGCAAAATTAAACAAAAAATGTTAACAGTTACATTGTAAGAAAATTTGACAAAGGTTAGTAGGTATATTAAAGTAAAATTTTAGGGTTATCAACAGGTACATTGTAGGTCTTCACCATAAATGTAAAGTGCCTTGTATAGTGACTGTTGTGAGCCTCTTGTTGAATCACTTGTGATATGAAAAGATTATCGATATGTATATGTATTTGTGTAAATGATTGTATATATATGTTTTGAGGCTGACTCCATACACAGTTTCAAATGTAGATATGATACTACAAATGTAACTCTGAACTGCAAATGTTAATCCTGACCTTAGAAGCTTCCTAGAAGGTTGTGACAGAACTCATGGGCACCACACCAGAAACAAATACCTATTTGATATTCCAAGAGTGCGACTTAACCAAACTAGAAATGCTCTACGAATCAAGGGACCCAGAATGTGGAATGACCTTCCCAATCATGTCAAAGGCTGTACCTCTCTCAACCAGTTTAAGAGGAAAACCAAGTACTACCTAATTAACTCCATGTTAACCTACCTTACCCCCTAAATGTCAATCCATGTTTTGCTTTTTTAAACAATGCTGTTTGTTCATCAACGAGGACAATTGATGATTTCTGCCATGGTTTCCCCCCCCCTTTTTAATCCTTTTTTTCAACACAATTTATACCTAATCCCAATTACTATTAAGTTTTAGTCTAAGTGCCCCCCCCACACCTTGCCCGAAACGCTATGCGTAATAATAATAATAATAATAATAATAATAATAATAATAATAATAATAATAATAATAATAATTTTTATAATAATTTTTATTTAGGTGAGGTACATACATAAAGAGATTTTACAAAGATTGTTGGCTTTATAGATAGAGCTAGTACATACAATGCCTAAAGCCACTATTACGCAAAGCGTTTCGGGCAGGAAAAACATTAATGACTAAAGCTTAAAGCGTATTAGAGGCTTTAGGTATTGTATGTACTAGCTCTATCTATAAATCCAATTTTATGTTTGTAAATCAACTATGTATGTACTTTTCCTGAATAAAGAATTTGAATTTGAATTTTTAATTTGAATAGAGCCCAATAGGCTCAGGAATCTGTACACCAGTTGATTGACTGTTGAGAGGCGGGACCAAAGAGCTAGAGCTCAACCCCCGCAAGCACAATTAGGCGAGTACAATTAGGTAAGTACACACACTGGATTACCTATAAACAACCTGCGAACAATAATGTACCAAGAATTTCAGCAAAACTTTTGGGTCTGAGGCAAAGTGACTTCTGCCCCAGCTGTCCCTGCCCATCTATCATCATATTATCATGCAAGAAGAACCACATACCTATGGACCATCCTATAAAATCAGCAGACTCCTAAATGTTACTACTGCTCGGTTTAGACTCGGTTGTAAATATTTACCAGAATTTACCTGAGGGGCCACTATCTAGTGGCCTCGACGAGGACATGAAGCAGCGGTTTATCGGTCTTTCCATTTCCTGACGATTTTATCCAGCTGGAATTTAATCTGTAGCATGTATTGGCATTCACGGCTTCGGGGAGTAGGCGTTTCTATAGCTTTATAGTCGTATGGATGAAAAAGCATTGTATGTACTAGCTCTATCTATAAATTCATCAATATTTGTATCACCCCTTGTATGTATGTACTTTACCTAAATAAACATTTGAATTTGAATTTGAAAGCATCTCCTGTTTTCTGCCCTACATTATAGCTAATTGAGCTTGAAGCCGTTGCTCCTTGTTTGTGTTACATGTTCACTCTTAACCGTTCCTGGTATGAGAATCAGTAGTTCTGTGATGATCTTTGTCACCCAGTGTTGAACTTTGTCTAAAGCAGATGTCCTTCTGAAGATGAGGTTTCGAAGCTTAGATATAATAATCGAAATTATTGCACCCGAGATTTATTCGCTTTAATTCCTTGGAGTCAGTGGTTTGTTTGACTAGTCTTAAGGTTTGGTCGGCCTTTGCTTTCTTCGGTTTAACCATTATTTTATCCATTCTAGTACTCTACCATTTATTCTTCATACATGTAATATTCTTGCAGTCTTTCTAGAGGAACCTTATCCAAGGCTTCAGCGAAGTCCATGTATGTTACATCTACTGGAAGGTCTTTGTCTGAATAGCTAGTTATCATGTTAGAAAATGTGAGTAGGTTTGTAAGGCACAATTGCACTACCTGCTGACGTAGGCGACGACGCCATCTTGACTGTCAGCAAAATCACTCACCCTACGTCACTATGTGATGGAATGTGAGCCTTACTGTCGAATTTACAGATAATACTCTAACACAAATGTTCAAGACATGTGAATTTTATTCAGAATGATGTCCTATCTGAAAATGTTATTAAAGTTTACCAAGTTTGGTAACAGTGGATAGTGCATGCAGGTGATTGTAACCTTTCCTGCTTGGACGAGGGTAGAAATAGCCTAAGCATATATATATATATATATATATATATATATATATATATATATATATATATATATATATATATTAAGTCATATATTATATATATGACTTAATATATATATATATATATATATATATATATATATATATATATATATATATATATATATATATATATATATATATATATATATATATATATATATATATATATATATATATATATATATATATATATATATATTAAGCCCTGATGCTAAGAAAATAGTTAGAGGGATAGAAGCCCTAAACCAGAAAATAATAAATACAGAATATGCGGTCATATTCAATGAAACATGTTTGAAAGAAAACCTGCTGCCAGTATACACCAATATATATATATATATATATATATATATATATATATATATATATATATATATATATATATATATATATATATATATATGTCGTACCTAGTAGCCAGAACTCACTTTTCAGCCTACAATGCAAGGCCCGATTTGCCTAATAAGCCAAGTTTTCATGAATTAATATATTTTCTCTAATTTTTTTGTTATGAAATGATAAAGCAACCCATTTCATTATGTAAGAGGTAAATTTTTCTTTATTGGAGTTAAAATTAACGTAGATATATGACCGAACCTAACCAACCCTACCTAACCTAACCTAACCTATCCTTATAGGTTAGGTTAGGTTAGGTAGCCGAAAAAGTTAGGTTAGGTTAGGTTAGGTAGGTTAGGTAGTCGAAAAGCAATTAATTCATGAAAACTTGGCTTATTAGCCAAATCGGGCCTTGCATAGTAGGCTCAGAAGTGAGTTCTGGCTACTAGGTACGACATATATATATATATATATATATATATATATATATATATATATATATATATATATATATATATATATATATATATATATATATATATGACATTCGAAGCAAATATATTTGTACCAAAATACACATTATATAATATCACAGATAACGATCAGGCGATGTTGAAGCCAGTTCACTCGCTCAATAATAACAATGATAGTCTTCCTCATACAAGTGTGAATATACAAGAACTTCGAGCAAACATTCCCCAATTCCAATACCAACATAAACGCTTCTTACGCAAACATTTGGCGCGCAAATTACCGGTCACGTTTACATTTGGCGCGCGGATTAGCGGTCTGTGATTGGTGGGTTCGGGTACGTGGCAGCGTGGCTGGCGACCAATCAGCGGCCAGTTTTCATTACGCCTGGATAGGAATATTGTTTGCGTCTAGGCTGCGAGTCCTCGCCCTCAGCTAGGTTTTCTCTATTCACACCCGCAATTACGTCGGGAACTTCAACAAAATGAGGAGAAAAGGGCGACCCAAAAAGCAGAAGGGAGGAAGAAGTAAGCATAGTGACGGTTGTTAGTAGGGCGAGGAGGCGCGCCAGGACACGGCCCTGGTGGATATATTAACTGTAAGAGTGAAGTAATGGCGTCGGGGGGATAACCCCACTCTTAGTTTTCCATGGTAGGGTCGTGTGTGGCCGTCTGGCCAGATAAGGAAGGACCTAATGCATGCCCCGTGGTCGCTGTGAGGCAGGAGGCAGGAATCGTCTGCTCCTGGAGGCCACACATGAGGAGCTGGAGGTCGTGTCACCCAAATAGTTCTCTGCCAACGGCAAATGGCCGTTCTGCTTCTCTGGCATTTTCTTTTATTTTTTGTCCACGACTCTCTACTCTCGTCTGCCTGTTTGAAAGCCGAGTATTTGTAGAATCTTAATTCTATTTGTGGCATAGATAAGAAACCTGCCACTTGACAAAGTTGTGTTTTGTTATCACTTGTAAACATTGTACTTGAAAGCTGGTTTGGAGTCGAGGTGTCTGGGGGTCATAACTCGTCTTCCAGCTGGTGAAACTGTGTCATTAGGTTCATGTTATGTAAAGTTGGGTTAGGTTAGATGGGGTGCGTAGTTTAGAAATGGTTTTGAAAACTGACGTGTGTACGAAGCGACCAGCTGATGCAGGTAGACAATATTCTGCTTGGCTTAGGAGGTTGAACCACATCCGAATGCGAAGTATTATTCCCTGGAATAATTTGAGAAGCTTGTGGGGAATGGGTCCCAATCTTTACTCGAGGTTCGTGGATATGTCGGACGTGGAAATTATATTTTTTTAAGCTGGCATTTTGTAATTGGTGTTATTGTTTTTAAATTCCTATTAAAATTCTTATTAAAATTTTTGTTTGTCATATTTTTTAACTTTAGGGCATCAGTGTTGCAGTTTGCAGGGATACCAGTCACTTTGTACCAAAGAATGCTTTTATAGTAGATTACAAAACCTACTTGAACTACGTACAGGCATACCTCAGTTTAAGAGTTTAATTGGTTCCTGGAGACGCCTCGTATTCCGAAAACTCGCATTCCGAAGCTAATTTCCCCATAAGAAATAAAGGGAAATGAATTAATCCGTTCCTGACTACCCCAAAAACCCCACATCAAACTAAATTTTTATACCTAATTCATCTAAATAAATCTACAAAACTATGTTCAAGTTATTACTTACCTTGCTGTTGATTGCTGTAGGCGTATGGAAGATGGTGAGGAGGTGGGAGGAAGAGAGAAGTTACTGTTTGGAAGGGGAGTCCCCTTCCATTATCACATCAGGCAGTGAGGACTTCACTGGTATGCACACTCTGGCACATTTTGCCTGCATACCACTAGGACTTGCTTGTTTTACTAAGAATTTGTCTAAAGACACTTGTTTTTCCCTACATTTTAACACTTGTCTGTATTAAGACATCACATTGTAATTTAAAAGGTCAATGCAACGGCTTGCTACAGCTTTATCTGGGTGAGTTTTTTCAACAAAACTTTGCAGTTCTTCCCATACTTCACACATTTTCTTAATCAAGAAGGTACATCCTCTACTGCCTCTACTCACAGCTATTTTCTTAGGTTGAACCTTACCAATGGCTTTCTTGAGACCCATGGCAAGATATATAATGACAACTTTTATGCTCAAATGGCCAAAAAACCGATAAAAAACTGTAAATCCTTGTGAAGAATTCAGGTGGGATAGTCACTGGACACGAGACACTGGTAAACTGAGGCGCGATCGCCATGCCACCACGCGCCAGTCGGCCTGTACACGTATCAACAAACTCGCGTTCCGAGGTAACCCTCGCCTTCCGAGACATATTTTCCGAGGAAATCCTGCTCGTCTTCCGAAAAACTCGCATACAGGGACACTCGCATTCCGAGGTACCACTGTACAGTAATTAAATCCAGCTTAAGCTAACAATATATAATTCAACAATTGGAAAAAACTTTGTCGAAAAGCCTGTGTACAACATGACTGTACCTTATTGTATTCAAGTTTATGAAGTGCTTTGCTGCTGTATTTGTATTAAATATGCAGTATGAGTTCTTACTCTTTACTGTATGGGTAAAACTACAAGTATGGTGTTTTGCACTAGTTTCTTTAGGTCCATCTACACTAAACCACCTAGAATTACATAAACATGAGCCTAAATAATATTGTAAGAAAGGTAATTCTTTTGGAACCTAAAAGAACTTAATTTGTCTCTAGAAATAATTCACTTTTATATTTGAAATAAAACAAAAATAGTGGGTACATAATGTAATTCTAGGTAGTTATGGGTACTTGAAGGCACTGGGTTCATCTGTGAACTCTTAGTTTTAACATTTATAAATTGTTGGCTGTAATTCATGTTTTGAAACTATTTTCCACATCGTGCTAAAATACGCTTCATACGTCTTGGCATATACCATGTATAGGTATAGATGTTTTTAGTCCATAGCATCTAATGGCATAGTGGTATACACACCTGTAAGGTCCCAGGTTTGGTATTCGTTGTAGGACAAGATATTGAGCAAAGTTTTCTTTCACTTGATCTTTGCCTAGAAGTAAATAGATTCCTAGGAGTTTGGTAACTAGTTGGTTTCATCCTGGGGGAGGTTAGTAGTGGTCCTAGAGGTACTGTACTTGATAAGCCTAACTAGCTTCCTGTCCTCGGTTACTGTGTAAGGTGACTCGTATCGTGGTGTCTCCGTGGTGTAGTGGTAAGACGCTCGCCAGGCGTTCCGCGAGCGCTTTGTCATGGGTTCGTGTCCTGGCCGGGGAGGATTTACTGGGTGCAAATCTTAACTGTAGCTTCTGTTTAACTCGACAGTACAATGTGTACTTGGTTGTAAAAACGATTCTTCGTGGGGGTCGTATTCCAATGACCATAGGATTAAGGACTTGCCTGAAATGCTACGTGTACTAGTGGCTGTACAAGATTGTAACAATTGTATTAAAAAAAAAAAAAAAAGACCCTATGCTGTACAATGACATATATCTAGCCTTTCAGCTTCATGTTGGTGCCAGTTGTGCATTGATTTCACCGTTGCTGAGTGTATAAAAAGCACAGTACCAAGAAGGTTTTTCAAAATGACAATTGGATACTTTGCCAAATTTTGAATAATCTTCGTTTTATTTTTGGGTTCTTGAATTCTGTTAGATTAGGTGTGTTGCAGAGCAGTGTCTGACTACACCATTGTTTTTTTTTTTATTTTTTTGAAATAACAGTGGTGGCTAATGCATTTAGTTCTTGGATTACTATTGATATTGTTTTATGTAGAAAAGTTCAAATTGAGTTATGGTCATTTCCTAGATAATTCTGTGCCGTATTTCTTATTTTACTTGGTAGTTTATACTCCAATACTACAGTATGTTATATGCTTTGTATGTGTTTAATGCTCTAGAGCAGTAGTATGGGTTTGCTCAGGTGCTAGAATTTTTTAAACTATTGAAACTATTTAGACTATTCCTGCTATGTGAAATGACATATCCTTCAAAACTGCCTCATCGAAGCTGCATGCAGTGTCCTACTTCATGTCCCACCATATAAATATTCCATTACCAATTATCCTCACCTAACCTATATGTAACCACTTTTATCATACTCGTTTCCATCCACCATACTCTCACTCCATCCACCAATCCCAACCACACAGTCTTTGGGCAGAAAATGCATCTAGTGATTCAGAAAAATATTGAAAAAGAACAGAGGTTTGTATTATTGCTTGTTCCTGAACTTAGAGATTTAAGCTATAAAGACAGGTTTTCCCTTTCACTGTGATATTTGACATTTTATCAGTTGCCTAGAAAATAATTTATAAATAGTACATATAGTACTCTACTGTGTAGTTTAACCAGACCCTCAGTCCTTCAAAATGAACATCAAGAATGTCAATTTTTATGATGATCAAAGGCTGTCTTCTAATTACAATTCTGTTTTAGCATAATTAAAATGTTATGTTATGCATATTGTGACATTATTTACCACTGTACTGTGTAAAGCCCTCTAAGGCGCTCTGAGTTTTTTTTTAATTAGGCTCTATTTTAATGTTTTTAATGTTTTCATCATTCTTTGTGGTGTGAAATGAAAATGGCTGAGTTTGGAAACATTTGACATTAACTTTACCTGAACATTTATAAAAACAATAGAAATATGTCCTTGACAATTGCACTATGAAGTTTTTGCCAAAACTAAGTGCGCAGTGCAGTGGTTAAATGCATGTTTTTGTCAATTTATAAGCTTGATATTTTTATTTGTGTGAAATTATAATTATTTTTCATCTTGGTCACAATTATCCATGACATTATATAATAATTAAAGGTAAATAGGAAAACTTTAATAGAAATAATAATGTACAGTGATTACTAATCGGCAGCCCTCGTGGCAGAGGACTTGCAGGCTCACTTGCACTTGGCTATGGTTGTGCATTTTTTTGCCCCTCGTGGAACTCCATGCTAATTGACTCCGCAGGGACGTTGATGAGCTTGGGTGTGAACGCCTTGTTATCCGCTGTGGCACTGTCGGTGGCTTTGCCTAAATTGTATGTGCCCGTGCTCTGGGAGGCAGTGGCCGCATTCTACTCTGCCTGTCTCATGTGTCGATAGGCTGCGTTGGCCCAATTGTTAGGTTAGGAGTCCTTGGACCTTTTGTCCGCTGCCTCCTTTTTTTGTCATGCCTCTTCCCAATTGTTATTGCCCAGTTTGACTACGGTAGTGGCTTTATGCCGGACTATTTCACATCTCTCATATTCTCAGAGTTCTTGTCCATGGTCTTGGAGATGGTCCATGGATAGCTTAGTTTGAGGATTATATTTAAGCATTGTACTCATTGTTCATGCATGTCCGAGACGGTGTTGGACGTCTCAAAAATAAGCTTGTTTGTTTATGGCCACTATAGGTAAATCATTATTTTCCTGTATATAATGTTAGTTAGGTACACGCCCAAGGGTTGTCAAATTTGTCTAGCAGATCGCCGAGGACGCCGATGATAGCGTGCCGAGCGGTGTTGGATGCCAGTTAGTCGCCATGGACATACACATAGGGTGACCTAATACCCTCTTAAGCTAAGCAACTTAACACTTTGGCGTACCCCGCGCACCACCCCTCAACTGTGCGATAGAATTCTCTACAGCACTAAATGCATATAAACTCCAAAAGCCCGGCTAATTACTCGCAGCAAACAGAGAAAGTGCGAACGAGTTACCCTGGAGCACGCAAACGCGATAAAATGTTTTCACTATTTTCACTCTGGTCACCTCAATTTTCGTCCTAGGTCTTTCATTTGGGTCTCAATGGGTTTACAATAGAATTCTCTAGAGGAACATTAGCATATAAAATAAAAAACCTGGTCACGCTCCAACTGCCGACGAGTTGAAGACGGGCCACGCGTTAGCCGCGAGTGAGCGCTCAGACGCCTTCCAGCTACACTCCCAATTCCCGCCCTTTTCAAGCCTTTCTTTCGCAATTTTCTTCCTGGAAGGGCCTTGTTCATGATCACTATCCATTGTGGAGTAAGCGTAGATAGTTTCTAAAGCCGCAGTAAGAAATATAGCCACGCAAAATAGTCAAAATGTTCACACGTTTGAGATGCGAGGGGAGGTGACATTGGTCACAACAATGGAGCGAAAACAATGGGCCCACGGCATGTGCCAAGCCGCCTGAGGGCCACGAGGCTCAACAATGAAAATGGGAAGACATCGGCGCACATTTTAAAACCATTCCCCAAAAAATCGGATAAAAACCTGATTTTTGGCGATTATTTAAAGTGGATGACGCAATGCTGCGTCATCCCCGGCATTACCGACAGTAAACGGATGACGCAATGCTGCGTCATGCCCGGGTGAAAGTGTTAATAGGTATCAACAACGTGTCAGCAGATTTGAATGCAATCTGCCCTGCGCCTGCAGCCCTCCCTCAGACCTTCGGAGACAGCCCTGGGCAGCGGAGCCTCACACACAAGCTTCTAGATCCTGGCCGTGTAGAAGATATATATATTTATAATAAAACTAAGGAAAACCAGTGGACATTTGGTATTCCAATTCCTGCCCACAACCTAATCATTCTACAACAACATCCCACCGCTGCCACCAGTGTAACATCGGTTGATGTTGTTGTAGAATGATTAGGTTGTGGGCAGGAATTGGAGTACCAAATGTCCACTGGTTTTCCTTAGTTTTATTATAAATATATATATCTTCTACACGGCCAGGATCTAGAAGCTAGGAGCTTGTGTGTGAGGCTCCGCTGCCCAGGGCTGTCTCTGAAGGTCTGAGGGAGGGCTGCAGGCGCAGGGCAGATTGCATTCAAATCTGCTGACATGTTGTTGATACCTATTACGTTGTTTAGCTTAAGAGGGTATTAGGTCACCCTATGTGTATGTCCATGGCGACTAACTGGCGTCCAACACCCAGGGCTTTGCCTGTTGCTGGTTGGGGTAGGATATCACTAGCTTTAGGGTCATAGGCTCCTCCAGTTGTTTGTCTGTCTTCTGCTCATCTGAGCTGTTTTGGTGCTTTCCAAAGGGCTACTGCGGATAATGGTTTGCACTGCCTTTCCCGGTTTGCTCCTTTGATAGGGGGGGGGATGCTGGAGTTGGTCAAGGCTTTCAGGATAGGCTTCTTCCTCGTGCTTTCATTAGGTCATTGCAGAGTTGGTGACTTCCTGCATGGTTGAAATGACTCTTCGCTGGGTGTCTCATCTCGACCTAGTTCTGAAACGGAACTCGGCAAAGCTCTGTTTCATCCTCGATCTTTCGGGGTTGAACAGGTTCAACCCATCCCACGTTCTGTATAACCATTCTGACCCAGATTTGCTGCACGTTGGACGTGGGGTCCTGGATGATTTCCACGGACCTCCGGTATGCTTACTGGCACGTCCCTGTATATCTGAGGTTCAGGGATTGGTTTTGTTTTGTGGTGGCGTGTCAGGCCTACAACTTCAGGGTGCTTCCATTTGACTTCAGTCTGACTCCTTGTGTTTTCACCGGATTGACTCGGGTTGTGGTGACTCGTCTTTATATGTAGGGGGTTTATGTTATGGTCTACCTTGACGACTGGCTGGTGTAGGTCTCGTCAGTCCTCGTGTCTGCTAGTCAGGGATTTGTTTCTTTCCCAGCTTTCCAGGTTTGGGTTGCTGGTGAACTGTCAAGTCCTAGTTGGTGGTGTCCCAAGTTTGAACTTAGTTTGGCCTTTCATGGGATGTCAAATCGGCGTCGATTTCTCTTCCTCTTGTGGCTTTGCTCAGGTTGCAGTACCACTGGCTGCTGGTGTTGAGGGGGCCCTGAGTAACTAGGAGATTGCTCAAACCATCTTCACTTACCTCAATCTCTTGAGGTGTTAGAGAGCCTGAACTTTGCCTGCATGGTTTTGCTGTTGGCCAGGGTGTGGCTTCAGGGTCTGCTCTGGTTCCTTTGATTCCACCCCCTTTTGCCACTGTTGTGACCCATTGGGTTTTGACCCCAATTGCCCTTTGCCTAATGCCGTGTCACTGGCTTCCTTTTTTGGCTTTTTCGCATTAAGTTCCTTGGCGTCGTCTTTAGCCATCGCTCAGCATTGTTATGGACACATCGGGTCTGGGTTGGGCTTCATGATCAGCACTTACCAGGCCACCCAGGATCGTTGACCAATTCCGTTCCGTCGGTCACACAGTACAGTGTGGGAATTTATAGCCAATGGCATGCCAAGAGGATTCAGATTCCTCCGGGCACCGTGCTCTGGCTTCGTTGAGACTGCTCTCCGGTGGGTTCATTGTCTGAACTGGGGGTAGCTGCCTTTGGAGCTGGATGCTGCAGGTAGCAATGTCTGCTGGTTTTTTTGAGTTTGGTTCTCCATGTAGTTCACATTCGGGCAGCGTCGAATGTTCTCGTAGACGGTCTTCCTTGGTTCCTTCCCATCTCTGTGGAGCAGACAATTACACTGTCTCCTTCCTGACACTGGCTTTGTGAGAAGTTTGGGTACCCTGATGTGGATCTCTTTGCATCAGTTTGGAATTAGTGCCTCCTTTATGTGGATCTGTTCCCTGAGAGTGAGGCTTTTGTGATGGATGCCTTTTAGCTGGACTGATCACAAATCAAGCCTGGTCACGGGCTGGGCTTGGGGAGTAGAACTCCTAGAACCAGGTACAATTCAAGTGGAGGTTTTTGTATCTCTTTCACTAGCAGTTGCTACGGGTTCTGGCATGGTTTGAGTTCTATCAGGGGAAAGGTGGTCCTTTTGGCTCCTTAGTTGCTGGCTCTTTTGTTAATACTGTATTTAACTTTTGTTAAAATATAACTTTTATTATATTTCTTCATTACATTTGATTTCATAATTTGTATCATTTCAGATCCTGGAAAGCGTCTGGGGCGCCCTCGAAAGAAAGTTGATCCGTCGTATATTGAGGAGGCTACCACACGACCTGGAGCATCAAAAAGAGCAAGAGTGGAAAATGATGATGATTCCATTGATAGAAGAGATAAACAAGTGCTTTCTACAGTATTGGTTGTGGATGATGGTATGTCAGAAGGGTTACACATGACTACCAGCCAAGTTCAAGCGTTAGGTTCTCTTGTGGCTTGCCGTGAGTGTGGAGAAGCTGTGGTTATAGGAGTTAGGCCAACGACCAAAGGCATGATTTCAGAATTCACTGTATCTTGTACTGTATGTGAAGACCACAAATCTACCAATACTCCTAATTTGATTCGTGAAAGGAAGAGAAAACGTGAAAAAAAGGATGCAATGCTTCAGAAAACAGAAAACATTAATTATGCCCATGTTGCTGCATATTTAGACAACGGTCTTGGCTATAGTGGATTGCGTCACTACTGTAAGTATTTCAATGCCAGATGTTTAAATGAGGCAACTTTTATTGTATACGCCCGTCAAGTGATCAGTGATGTTGTGGCTGACACTGAAGAAAGCTTGCTGTACAGTTCTGGTATTGTTAGAGAAGTGTTCAAAAGTCAATTGGAAACTGATGGGCTTATTGATCTTACTGTTGCCTTTACAACTACTTATCATCAGTGGGGTAGTGACTTCTGCCTTGTAGCTGGTGCTGTGATAGAGTTGACGACAGGTCTTGTTCTCGATTATGATGTTGCCAACATGTATTGTCATGTATGCAAGATAAATGCCAAAAAAATTGTCTCTATGTCCCCCACAGAAATGACAGAATGGTTCAATAAGCATCAAGACACGTGTGAAATCAGAGAATGGTGTGATGAATTAGACCATGATGCTGAAGAAGGTGTTAGAGAGATAGAACCAAAGTATTTGGAATGCTTCATTGCCAAAAAGATATGGTCACGTTCAGTTGAAAAATATGGCTTCAGATACACTAATCTCATTCATGAAAGTGATGAAAAAATACATGAAGAGCTATCAAGGGCGAATGTCTATGAAGACATTCCCATTCTTATTGACAGCACTACCTCTTGCTTTAGCAGGAGAAAGAGTGAACATGCACGAACTTCTTTTCAAACGAAATTGAAAGCAAAGTGTCCGCGTGAAAGAGTGCAGACCAAAGACAGGATCATGTATGTTTATGCTATGTCTATTCCTGAATACAACAAATTTGCTATTTCCTCGAATATTAAACTAAGGCAGTTGGTAAAAGAATTAGAGAGTGGGTCAGATGAACCTACTATGATACTTGGTCAGCCAATGGAGGAATTGGAAGTTCTGCAGCTGGGTGATGTAAAGAACATAAAAGTTGCAGAGGCAAATGGGGAGCAGGAGGCTAATGAAAATGAGGATATGGAAGGGGATGAAGCAGAAAATGCAGATGATGATGAACAGGAAATTGATGATCCAGAGGAACCAGTAGGTGAGGAATTTGAGAGACAGGAAATAGAGGAAGAGGAGGAGGAAGAGCAGGAAAAGGAGCAGGAGAAACAGCAGAAGCAGCAGGAGAAACAGCAGAAGCAGCAAGAGGGAGAGGATGAGGATGAGGTAGCGAGAGAGGATGAGGATGAGGTAGCGAGAGAGGATGAGGATGAGGTAGCGAGAGAGGATGAGGTAGCGAGAGAGGATGAGGTAGCGGGAGAGGATGAGGTGGCGGGAGAGGAGGAGGAGGAGGAGGAAATGGAAGAGGAGGAGGCCGAGGTGACTATTGAAGGAACAACAATAATATTGCAGGGTGAAAGTATGGAAGTGCAAGAGTCTAAACCAGTAGCAAAAGATACCAAAAATAATGTTGACAACAATGTTAAAACAGAACAAGGTGCCCCTGACACAGATAAACTCGAGGACAATAAGCCAGAGGAAAAAAAGTGATAAATACCAATCCAATATTATTGTTGGAAATGCCTTTACTTTTAGGGGTCAAGGGGATGTACAATAATAAAATATGGCATATCTTTACCTTTTGGTTAAAGCATTCTTTGTTTAAACTTATCCAAAAAGTATTACCAGCATTCATGTTATTGTAAAATTAATAAGTTCTGCATGAGTTTTGTCAGTTATGAATTTCTGAATTATATATTTTTTCTTATGAAGCAGCTGTGTTCTTTTGAAAACGTGCAGTGTGATATCTATGAAAACATTCCTATTTTACTTGGCATTGGTTGATCATGTATTTTATACTTCTAATTAAATAAGTACTTTTTATGTACAGTGAAACAGTTTATGTGTGCTAACTGTCCATCAGCACAATAGTTGAGATTTTGAGGAGCGGTTTGCTGTTTTTTTTTTTTTTTTTTTTTTTTTTTTTTGTTATACAGTATGTATACAGGGATATATAATTGCCCAGTGACCAGCAAACTTAACAAAATTAAATTAAGAATTATAATGAAAAAATATAAAAAACTAAAAAAATTTGAACATGGTAAAGAATCAACCTTCTGGTGATTTATTCAAATTTTATTATAGATTTGCATATATGTATATGTGTGTGTGTGTGTGTGTGTGTGCACGTGTGTATTGAGTTAAATTTTCTAACTTTCACAAACTACTGATTTCATAAATGATGGTTTTATCAACCTTTAATTTTGTCGAGTTATGAGAGGTGGTGTTTACAGAGGTTATGGATTGTGAATAGCTTGTATATCACTGATATTTGCAGAGATTTATATGCAGTACTGTACTAATTGTTATGTAGTTGATCAATTACTCCAGGATTCACAAGTGGTGCGTGTGCATCACGTGTTATTATATAATCACTATTGTACAACGGCAAATATCTTTTAGGGAATAAAAATTTCATACGAGTATTAGTTTTATTTTGTACGCCTACAGTCTTTATATTTGATGGCACATCTTGTAAGTAATAGTCTGGGTTTATCTTTTAAAGTTCTGACTGTGTTTTCATTATTACTTACTAGTTTTGGTATTTCTTTTATTTGACCGAGATGTCTTGAACTTAACCATACAGCTGAGGCAGGAATATACATGGAATTGAATGGTTTGTATTTATTCCATTTTCACATTGTAAAGAATAGCACGGTAATATTTAATGGGTGTTGTGGGTGTAATGTGGCTGTGGGTGTAATGTAACAAAATATGAATTGTTGTTGAATGGTTTAAAGTGAAACAAATTAACTGGAAAGATCCAAAATCAAGCTCTATATGTGTTGGTTATGTTTTGGAGGTAGTTGAAGTGCTGCTGCTTGTTTGTGTAGGTTTTAATGTAGGTTTTTGAACTAGGTGTAGTTCTACCACAAGCTGATGGTTATTCCAACCATCCTCCAATACCACATTTACTTGCCTTTATTCGGTTTACAACTCAAATGTTTAGTTCTCTATCCAGCCCATCATTAAAACAAAGGGCTGTGAGGTTCACAACATGTAATTCAAATACTGACTACCAAAAACTATACACAAGTCAGTACAGTATTTAGACTTCGTCCACCTAGCCATGTTTGAGGCTGACTCCCAATGTGCTTCATTCACTTTCAATGTATAGCGTAAACATGCCCAAAAATCAGCATGACAACACCTCTCCTAACCTATCATAGATCTAACTATACTTAAACCCCACAATATATAATAATGTTAATTTGCATTTCAGAAAAATGTTTGTTTTTATATTGTATGGAAGATTCATCTTGTTGGTTGTCTGCTGAATAAGTCAGAAACTGCATTTTAATTGCTTGGGCTGGAAGATGGGTAGATGCCAGATAGAGGATGCTTTATTTGACTTCCAAAAATGCTTCAGTTCTCTAATCCCCTTAATATTCTAGCTCTTATAAAGGGATTAAAGCATGTCCAGAGATGTTAATTTTGTACAGAATGTTTGCTGCTACCAGCGCTGCACTTCATGGTCATCCTTAGAAAGTAATTTTTGTTAAACTTCTCAAAGGTATTGTACCTCACATTTCTTAATTCTGGAATCCATTTTGCTGCATGCCCTTAGAAATTTGAATATTTTGTTAATACAGTTTAGTAATTTAAAGTGCAGGCTCCATATCTTTTCCATAGCCACACTTCATTCTGTTCTCCAGTTAGTCTGATTTATGTTTATTTTTTTTTTTTTTTCCCATTTCATCAATGTACTTAAGACCCTTCTAAAATTGTGTTGTACACGCAATCACCAAAAACCTATTGCTAATGATAACCCATAGAGCTTCCATATGTATCCAATTTCTTCTCTTGTCATGCCATATAGTTATACAGTATTTTCATTTTCCTCATTAATTAACACTTTCGCGCTTTCGATTAGAGATAACTCGTCACTGGTTTTTCTTACGATTCCGCATAACTGCCTACTTTTCTCGTCAATCGAAAAAATATTTCTATAAATTCCATTTTTTAACCGAAATGGATGGGGATACATTTGTTTTGTAGAGAATTTATTTGCGAATTTTTTGGTACCAGAATGAATATTATATCACATAAACTTCTATGAGTAAAAAAAAAATACACAAAGTATGTTTGGGGGTGTGGCGAGCGTGTGGCAGTGGGTTCGCTTTAGCCGTTGATATATCCAACACGTGGGAAATATTTGTATGTGTTATGTATATGTCTGTGTAGGGAATTTTACTGCGATCACTGTCATACAAATTATAAAATGTTTCAACAAGTATAAACATGACAAACGTCAAACGAACGAAAACAATGCGTTCGTTTTTGCCGCGAACGCATACTGAGCGACGTGGTTCTATATTTGGCGCTTCTCTTACACATGCTTTGTACAAATGTTATACAGTTCATCTTATAGAAAATTTTTTTGCGAACACATTGGTATAAAAAAGAAATACGTACATAGAAAAGTAGGGTCAGGAAACGTATAAACTTTCCAAGCATGATTTCCCCCCTGTGTTTTCGCCAGTGCGCTCGCGGCTAACTACTCTCAACTTCACACACTCTTGCGGGTGGGCAATTACCTATATTAAACATTCATATGCATATGTCCGTGTAGAGAATTTTATTGCGATTCCAATGATACCAAAATTAGCGATGTAGGACAACTGTAGACTTCGCAACCATTAAGAGAGTGGAAACATTTTGCTGCTGTTTGGCGCTCTCGGCGAGTGATCTGCATAGTTTTTTATTTGGTGTTGATACTCCTTATGCTTGGGCGGCATTTTATAGGTATGCTCTTATAGACAATTTCATTGCGAACACAGTGATACCAAATTTAAATACGTGCGCCTTCAATTATTGTCAGGACAGTCAAAAGAGTGTACACTTTTTCGGTCTTACCGCGTAGGCGCGCGAAGTGCGGAAAGCATCTGGGGTATTGTTTTTTTTTTGAGCGCCGAGAGCGCGAAAGTGTTAATGCCAAAGCAGACCAAGGTAGCAAGACACTCAAGATAGTCAGCATATGGTATATGCTTGTGAAACTTAATAAACATAAGTCCTAACTTACAGACAAAAGTCCAGATGTAAAGCTTGTTCAGTCATGGCAAAGTTTTGTCAGGTTATGCATCATGCATGTGTGTCTTCATGGCCAGTCAGGCTTCAACCCTGCACTATAATAGTTATTTGGTGAGTGTGTAAAAGGATGCCTTAATAGGTTCTTCAAAAGTTTTGTTTACTAATTAACCACTTTCCAAACATTCTCCATACTTATCGATGCCTGATCACCGTCCTGTTGAGGGGGCAAGTCTGCATAAAGACACATGCTCACTGTGGACAGAGATATTCACAGAAGCCTGGCATATCTGATGGCCCTTAGGTGCCAGTGCTGTAAGTTAGGGGAGCTACTGAGGTGCCATACAGAAAAGAACATTTCATTACATATTCAATACACAGAAATAACACTCATTACATTCAACAATGGAAAAGCCCCTTGGTGGGGGTTTTCATTGCAATTGGTCACATCAGTTGCAGGTGTTCTGTTTGACATGCCAGGAAGCAGATCCAGAACCTGGCCTCCCCCTCAGTGAGGCACAGGGAGCAAGTGATAATGCGCCTTCCCACTGGGAAAGCATCCAGAAAGCCAGTGAGCTTTATTGCAAGGTTCACAGAAAGTAATGCATGGAAACCACCAAACAAGTAAACCTGTCCTGAGACCAAGTCCATTCCATCCAGCAGTCGACTCCAAAGATGCATTCATCAATTTTAACATGCTTTTCATTCAAAATAGGAATTTTCTCAAATATAAATTAATATTGTTATACTGTATACTGTATTAGCATATTGGGCATATTTAGGCATTGGTTAGGTTAGGTTAGGTGTTTAGGTTCTTTGATGATTATTTGTACCGGTACTTGTAGTACGTGGATGAAGCATTTCCAGCGTTGTGGTTCGAACAAGAGTCGTCAGCGAAGCACTTGTTCTGGAAGTGTTCGGACGTCATCAGCTGTGAGTCGTGTGTAAACCGTTTTTCATTCATAAACGGGGTTTGGCGGCTGCATGGAATGGACTTTGGCCTTTGTTTATGAGGACGGCTAAACAAGTCCACAAATGATTCAAATTAAACAATTGATTCACTCAAACCCTATAAACTTGGTACAGTACTGAGAGCTGCCATCAAGTGGCCCAGAGCCTGCTCTCCTGGGTCATTTCTGTCACTGATGTGGTAGTGTCGACTACCTGTAGTGCTCCAGGTCTGTCTGCTTTTGACGTGTCGCCCCCTCTGCTTTCTGCTAAGTGCCAGCCTTTCTTTGGCCTTCAATCTGCAGGGGCCATTTGCTTGTGTTTTTTTTGTGGATAGGTGTGGATAGAGCCAACGTGGAGTTCACCAACACCTCCCAATCTGGGGCCCTAAACACCAGATGGGGCAGCTCGGTGACATCCAACCGGACACACAACCTAGACCGTTGCAACTTAAAACAAACAAATACGCAAAGCAGTTGCAGCCTTATAAGCCCTAACTACTTCAAGAGGGCCAGAAAGAAGTGCAACACGAGGGGAAAACAAACACCACAGGACCTTCGGTCAAAGGTGTCGCTGACCCAACCATGGTGGACACAGAAGGAATGAATGAAGGCACATGGCATGGATGGTGAGCAAACCTCAAACTTGTCTTGAGCAAGAGCAGGTTTGGGGGAATATCCAAAGGACCACTGAACCCAAAAGAGATTTCCAAGGCCTGAAGGGGAACACACGCAGGACACCCAGCCACTTGGATTGCTACACCAGACTTTTAGATAAGCTGACACAGCCTGGGTCATGCAGATGTTAAGGCCATGCTTGGTGCTAAGAGAAGCATGCAAACCCCCAGTGTGCCCGCCAGCCAAAGTGGCTCCTGATCCAAGCTAAGACAGGAAAGTCCCAAGATACCAGACTCAGCCTGGGTAAGGGCCACCACAAGTGAGGAGGACCTAAAGTATAAGGAAGTGAACACCCGAACACTCCAGGGAAGATAACCTTGACGATGCAAGGGCAGCACAGTGAAGGTAACCCTGCACACATGCAGCTCCAAGTATGTGGAGTACTTAGACTACTGCAGTGTACAAGAAATACCACCAAGGGCAAACACCACCACTTTGCTGAAAAAGCAAAACACTGGAGCCAGCATGGAAGAGGCAACCTGGTACCACCTACATCAACACTAGAATTGAAGGTAGAAATGCTGGTTGGTAATGGGCTACCTCCCCCATCTATCCCCAAACAAGTGGGGGAGGTAGCATGAATGAGCTTGCTCTAAGGGAAGGGAAGGGAACTATCATAAGAAAGTGCCAAGCCTTTACAACTACAGTATATAGCACTTGGATGGGAGCAGGATAAAGTTTTGGGATGGGACTTGGGAAAGGAATGGTGCCCAATCACTCGGATGGTCGTGGATTGAGTACAGACCTGCATGAATCGAGACCGTCACTCTATTGTCCAGCCCAAGTGGTTGGGCATCAAATGTTTGTTTACATGATTGGGAAGAGTTCTTTCACTGGTTTTCAAGGTTTCGGTTTCTATTGAAACTAGCAGTAGTTTGTTTTAACTTGCTGACTCTGGTTGCCTTCCCCAGTGAGGTGGCAAAAATATATGTCACTGCTCCCTGCACCTCTGTGATGGGAGCCAGGTTCTGGCTCTAGTTGCCAGTAGGCCTATAGATTTCCACGGCTGATGCAACCTAGTAGATGGTACCATATCAGGATATAGTAGCTTCAGGGAGCTGTCTCTCCCAAGTAATGTTTAAAGTGTGTTCAGTTAATTTAAGAGATGATCTTTTAGAGAATTAATTTGAGAACTCGTCTATTAGCTGCACTATAGTTTGCTGACAGTAGTCTTTGACATCTCATGTTCTAAAATTAGTGGCATATCTGTCTTCCACACTGGTATGACACTCAAATTCAATTAATTACCTAGCAATCTGTTGTCTTCCTACAAAATATATATATAAAAAAAATTCTACTTCTTTTCCATGGAGATGAACTAAGACTTAAGAATTTTCTATATGATCTTGAAATTAAAAAAGTTGGGATGGAAGATACTGGAGGGCCACGTACCAAATCTACACAGTAAAATAACAACGTACTGGAGTGAACGATACGGAAGAAAATGCAGAATAGAACCAGTGAAGAGCAGAGGTGCCATAGGCACAATCAGAGAACACTGTATAAACATCAGAGGTCCGCGGTTGTTCAACATCCTCCCAGCAAGCATAAGAAATATTGCCGGAACAACCGTGGACATCTTCAAGAGGAAACTAGATTTATTCCTCCAAGGAGTGCCGGACCAACTGGGCTGTGGTGGGTATGTGGGCCTGCGGGCCGCTCCAAGCAACAGCCTAGTGGACCAAACTCTCACAAGTCAACCCTGGCCTCGGGCCGGGCTTGGGGAGTAGAAGAACTCCCAGAACCCCATCAACCAGGTATCAACCAGGATGAAGTGCTTGAAATGTTTATCTAACAGATGCAGGTAGCTTTCAATATGAAGAGATGATAATTAGGCAAAATAGAGATACTGTACTGTACTGATAATACCCAACCACTTGGGCTGGACTGTAGAGCAATGGTCTCACTTCATGCAGGTCAGCGTTCAATCCCTGACCGTCCAAGTGGTTGGACACCATTCCTTACCCACCCCATCCCATCCTAAATCCTTATCCTGACTGACAAGTGCTATAAAGTCATCATGGCTTTGCGCTTTCCTCCGATAATTAATATTAAACAAATGTACTGATAAACTGGATGTATAAAACAGGTAGGTAACTGTATCATGCATTTCCAGACACAGTTGTCTGGAATAGTCTAGTAGTAATACTGGAATCGGGTACTATCCAGTATTTTTTTTTTAGGGGAGCACCTTGATGCTCTCTGAAGCTATCCTACTGAGATGGCTCCCAACTACTAGGTCACACCAGCTGTGTTGTTCAGCTGTCCTACTAAGGACCAGTTCCAGAGCCTGTAAATGCAGGAAGCAGTTGACACTGCACTTCACCAGGAAAGTATCCAAAAGTCAGTGGTTACCTTGAGGTGCTTCTGGGGCTTAGCGTCCCCTGTGGCCCGGTCATTGACCAGGCCTCCTGGTTGCTGGATTGATCAACTAGGCTGTTGGATGCGGCTGCTCGCAGCCTGACTTACGAATCACAGCCTGGTTCATCAGGTATCCTTTGGAGGTGCTTATCCAGTTCTCTCTTGAACACTGTGAGGGGTCGGCGGAAGCGTGTTGAACAGTCTCGGGCCTCTGATGTTGACAGAGTACCCGTTGCACCTTTGCTCTTCAACGGGGGTATTCTGCACATCCTGCCATGCCTTCTGGTCTCATGTGATGTTATTTCTGTGTGCAGTTTTGGGACCAGCCCCTCTAATATTTTCCACGTGTAAATTATTATGTATCTCTCCCGCCTGCGCTCAAGGAAATACAGATTTAGGCTCTTTAGTCGGTCCCAATAGTTTAGATATTTTACTGAGTAGATTCTAGCAGTAAAGGATCTCTGTACGCTCTCCAGGTCAGCAATTTCTCCAGCTTTGAAAGGGGCTGTCAATGTGCAGCAGTATTCCACTCTAGAGAGCACTAGCGTTTTGAAAAGTATCATCATCGGTATAGCATCTCTAATGTGAAAAGTTCTTGTTATCCAACCTGTCATTTTTCTTGCACTTGTGATGTCTACTTTATTGTGTTCTATAAAGGTTAGGTCTTCTGACATGAGTACACCCAGATCCTTTACATTGCCTTTTCATTCTATGTTATGATTTGCCCAAGTTTTGTACTTGGTTTCCGTTTTTATATTTTCATATGAAACATATTTTCAGTGAAACAGATGACAACAAAGAAATGAGTGAAATATTGAGGAATCAATATGACTTTTCAGCGAGCCACTAAATCCATGAATTCTTCATGGATGTGATATCAACATCAAATTTTGAAGAAGTCATAGACAGTATGCCTATGCACTCTGCACCAGGCCCCTGATTCTTGGAACTCCATATTCATCAAGAACTGTAAAAACCACTATCGCAGGCCATTCTTTGGAGACAGAGCCTAGATACAACCCATACCAACATTTTCCCTTGACACTGCCGCTGATACTAAGTGTAGTATCCCTGGATACTGCCATTGAAAAGCAGAGGTGCAATAGATATTCTTGAGAGAGGGCTCTATCAACATCAGAGGCCCAAGGCTGTTCAACACGCTTCCAATACACATAAGGGGCATAACTGGCTGACCCCCTCACAGTGTTCAAGAGAGAACTGGATAAATACCTCCAAAGGATACTTGATCAACCAGGCTGTGATTCATACATCAGGCTGCAAGCAGCCGTGTCCAACAGCCTGGTTGACCAGTCCAGCAACCAGGAGGCCTGGTCGAGGACGTCGAGCCTAAAACTCATAGCAAGGTAACCAATACGTACACAAATCCACAGGAGCCGTGATGAGGGTTTAAACCTATGCGCTGGGTGTTCTCAAGTGCACGCTCTGGTCAACTGCGCCACATGGTAAAATAATTGCAACCTGGGGTGCTACAACTATTGCACCTCTGCTTTTCAACAGGGATATTCTACACATCCTGGCATGCCTTCTGGTCTCATGTGATGTTATTTTCTGTGTGCAGGTTTGGGACCAGCCCCTCTAATATTTTCCATGTGTAAATTCTCCTCCCACTGGCCTGTGTTTGAGGACGGGCTAAGTCCATTCCCTGCACCCGCCAAACTCCATTTATGAATAAAAAACTGCTTACATACGACAACTGATTACGTATGAACACTTCCGGAACAAGTGCTTCGCTGACGACTTTTGTTTGAACCAATGCCGTAAATGCTTCACCCACATACTACAAATGCAATTAATCGCCAGCAGAACCTATACACCTAACCTAACAAATGCCTAAATATGCACTATATGCTAATATATAATAATATTAATTTATATTTGAGAAAATTCCTGTTTTGAATGAACAGCATGTTAAAATTTATGAATGCATCAACAGTCGACCATGTGAATGGTTGACCATTGGATGGAATGGATTTGATCTGAGGACGGGTTGCCTCCCAAGAATGTAAGCAAACAAACTTGCACTCGTTTGCCCCACAAGTTGGGGGAAGGTGGGAGCCGGGGCTCACACTGTTCATTAGCTAATGCCATCAGTTCTGTTGCTGATGCAGATTTTAAAGAACGTCAGTTGTAAGGCTCCCAGATCATTAGCAAGCTGTGGCAGATCCTAGTCCTTTTCTGCTAAGTGCCAGTCTTTCTTGAACTTTGTCCTGTGTGGCCATTTGTTGTGCATTGCTTTGTTACTATGTGGACCTGGCTCTTGCTGTGTTTGGAGCTGCATTTGGAGGTCAAGTGCAGCTCACAATCTACGATCTTGAGCCCTGTGGGAAATGCTGATCCTTGTAATCATTGAGAGTTGTTTGACCATTACCGGTATGTTCTAACTGATGTAGCATGTGATCACCATTACCCATATGTACTGCTAACTGATGCAGCATCTGTCATCACAAAGTATATTCATGTATTAACATTTGTGTATGTTGGTAATATAAACACATTACAGCTTGTGGATAATACTTTATATTTCACTGATCAAATTATGAAACAATAAAGGGAATGTATACATGGAATGAACACAAAAGAAAAAAAGAAAATAAGGGTCAAAATGGCTTGCATTGACATCTTGCAGCTAATTAGCCCAATGATGAGGCAGGCTCTCCACACCTCATCTAACGACTCAACAACAGATACACAGACCTTGTACACCCACTCATCAGTGTTTCTGTTGTGTTAACAATGATTTGGCCATATAAACACAATGCAACAAACATCACGACAAGCTTGTATTCTGTAGTTAAATGTAATACAAAAGTATAAGAAGTACAAAATCCTTATTATTATTTTGAATTCACCAAAATTCATCTGCATTATAAAACTTTCATAGCATTCATACATGCTTATAGGGTATTTCAGAGCAAATGATCCAATGACTGACTCCAGCATCTCAGATGATTCTTGCATTTAGTTTAGCAGCAGGAATTTCATTCCTATTTATAGTTCAGCCTATGAATAAGATGAGATGGCACCAGTCACTTTGAGGTCAAAAGTGATTGGTGCTCATTATTTCAAGTGGCCATAACTGGCTTCTACTCATCTGAAGCACAACAAATAATTTAACATTGAATTAATTTCAGAACGTATTAACCCTTTTGTATTTCATAGATACAACACATTTGTTAATTTAAAATAGAGTAACTATTGTTTCTCTATTACAGTATCCTTTTAGAATACAGAACATAAAACCAATTATCGACAAATATCAAGTTTGACTAATATCAATTATTTCCAGGCTTTATAGTCCTCGGCTATAACTTCTTTCATTTAGTTAACTAGAATCTTTCAAACCTTGATGACTGAGGTTGAAAAAAAAAAAATTCATCCTTATACAACTATACCAATTTTTAATAAGATGAGCAATGGCTTGGATGTATACTGGAGACACAGTACCACTGTCCACAACACCCTCATATATACCCTTGTTTTAACCCATACACCAACACACATCTGCACACAAAGAATTATGGAAGATTTGATCATGCAAAATGGGGCTTCTCACGTTTCAATTCCTCGTCTTTCTGAATCGTTTCTTTCGGGGTCAGGCATTCTGTAAAAAAAAATATCCAGTCAATTAACCGGATAAGAAATGCATGTGATATAAAGAGGAATTAGTAAATTTTGAAATATGGAACAAAAATTGGGAACCATTTTTGACCATGGAGCCGGTCGGCCGAGCGGACACCATGCTGGATTTGTGATCCTGTGATCCTGGGCTCAATCCCAGGTGCTGGCGAGAAACAATGGGCAGAATTTCTTTCATCCTATGCCCCTGTTACCTAGCAGTAAAATTGGTACCTGGGTGTTAGTCAGCTGTCACGGGCTGCTTCCTGGGGGTGGAGGCCTGGTCGAGGACCAGGCCGCGGGGACACTAAAAAAAAGCCCCAAAATCATCTCAAGATAACCCCCCCTCTCACCTGTATACCTATCCTATCCTATCTTTTATTAGAAATCCATTAACCCTTCCACTGCATGACACAGCTGGAGTTGATCACACTAATTATCCGTTAACTGCAACATGGCTGGGGTCGTTTTTAACCACTGTGCTGCGCCAACCGAGAAAACTTGGTAGATTGGAAACTGCGCCAACCGAGAAAACACCTTTTGAATATTTGGTACCCATTCAAAATGTGCGCGCGGTAGGTTGTGTACGAAATGGACTCTTAGGACCTCCAGCGAGAGGCAGCCATCTTGGAAAAAATTCCCAGAATCCCCTAGGGCTGCTGGCTGGGTTAGTACTGAGTGAGCAACCATGGGAGGCGCACGTGCCTCTGGCTCCCAAACACCTGTCTGACGGGTGTTGAAAGAACACGCTCTGTCGGTGAAATTCAGACCTTATTGTTTGAAGAACATAAGGGTCATGATATTGGTGAAGCTAGGCGCAATAAGGACCTAACACAAAGGTCGGATGCAACTGATACAGCACCTATGACAACAATATAGCAAGCGAATCCAGTTGTGGCTCTTGAGCGCCACGCTTGCACACCTATGCCATCTCCAATTTATATACAACATACATAGACAAATCATTTCCTGGTGATGATGCATCTGATACAAGTAGCATAGATGAACAGTGTTAGCGGCTTCCATGGTAGCATTTTCCATAGATATTTTCAAGAATAGCCGAATCTCTTCCAGAATGCCTGAATCTCGATGTCCGAATCTAGAACGACCGTGGACATCTTCAAGAGAAAACTAGACTGTTTTCTAAAAGAAGTTCTGGACCAACCGGGCTGTGGTGGGTATGTGGGCCTGCAGGCCGCTCCAAGCAACAGCCTGATGGAACAAACACAAGTCAAGCCTGGCCTAGGGCCGGGCTTGGGGAGTAGAAGAACTCCCAGAACCCCTTCAAGCATGTATCTCTTCCAGATTGACTGACACTCTTTGAGAATGACAATCTTTTCCAGTGTGGAACCTTACAAAGCGATCTTTTCAAGAGTACCTTACAAATTGATCTTTTCCTATAATCTTTTCAAGACTACCTTATGATTTACAAGCTTGGCTACATACCACCTACAAGTATTAAAGCCAAGGGTGTTCGCGAGTGCATTATTTGCAAGCACACAGAATGAAAAAACGGGAAGCGAAAATCTATCTTATCTGGTGCAACGAGAGCGAAGTCGCGCTGTGTACCATGGACTACTTTGTTGATTATTACTCACTTCTGAAGTGCTGAATGTGTAATACAGTGTGTTACTTTATAGTGTGTGAAACTGTACATATTGTGTCTTTAGTGAATTTTTAACAAGTAATATTGCAACAATAAACATTTATTGTGGACACATTACTGACACATGTATCACAGTGCCATGGAACATTATGAACGTTCTACTGTATACATATTGTAAAGGACACAAATATGCATCATATATGATTAAAAACAAAAACAAATAAAACTGCAATAAACTCACAATAAACGAGTGAGAGTTTGTGTGCGCCGAGTCACAAACTCGGTGCATCACAGTGGTTAACCCATCACAGTGGTTAACCACTGTGATGGGCAGAGCGTATTGTGAAATTTTCCCTGTGTACATAAAATCAAGTGTTTCAAAAAAATCATTTTTTCTTTGTAAAATGATAAATTCCCTTCCCAGAACTATGTAAAAATAAATACCAAATTCCACTTACTTTGGCTGTGGGGACGTGGACAAGGTGCGCTGTGACGAAGCTCCCAGACACGGTCGCACGGGCCATTCAAGCACCGGGTGTTGCCACAAATTTATTTTAAATTATTTGTTCTATGTATTTCCAATGCAGTTATAATTGTTGTTTTATCGTATGATGCATATTTGTGTCCTTTACAATATGTATACAGTAGAACGTTCATAATGTTCCATGGAACTGGGATACATGTGTCAGTAATGTGTCCACAATAAATGTTTATTGTCGCAATATTACTTGTTAAAAATTCACTAAAATTACAATATGTACAGTTTCACACACTATTTACACAGTAACACACTGTATTACACACTCAGTACTTCGGGTGAGTAATAATCAACAAAGTAGTCCATGGTGCACAGCACGACTTCGCTCTCGTTGCACCAGGTACAGATGGATTTTCACTTCCTGTTTCTTCGTTCTGTGTGCTTGCAAATAACGCACTCACGTACACCCTTTGCTTCAGTACTTGTAGGTGGTATGTAGCCAAACTTGTAAAGCATAAGGTAGTATTGAAAAGATTACAGGAAAAGGTCAATTTGTAAGGTAGTCTTGAAAAGTTTGCTTTGTAAGGTTCCACACAGGAAGAGATTCAGCCAGCCTCAAAGAGTGTCAGTCAGTCTGGAAGAGATTCAACTATTCTTGAGAATATCTATGGAAAACACCACCATGGAAGCCGCTAACACTGTTCATCTGTGCTACTTGTATCAGATGCATCTTCACTGAACGCAGAAAATGATTCATCTATGTATCATCTATATAAATTGGAGATGGCATAGGTGGGCAAGGGTGGCACTCAGAGCTACAACTGGATACGCTCGCTGTATCGTTCTCATAGGTGCTATATCACTTGCATCCGACCTTTGTGTTAGGTCCTTATTGCGCTTAGCTTCACCAGTATCATGACCCTTATGTTCTTCAAACATTAAGGTTTGAATTTTACCAACAGGGCGCGTTCTTTCAACACCGCCTTGGACAGGTGTTTGGGAGCCAAAGGCACGTGCACCACCCATGGTTGCTCACTCAGTACTAACCCAGCCAGCAGCCCTAGGGCATTCTGCAAATTTTTTCCAAGATGGCTGCCTCTCCCTGGAGGTCCTAAGAGTCCATTTTGTACACAACCAACCGCGCACACATTTTGAACAGGTACGATGAAATAAAAAAAAAGAGTTTTCTCGGTTGGTGCAGTTTCCCATCGACCGAGTTTTCTCGGTTGGCGCAGTCCAGTGGGTTAAAGAAACGTGTAAGATTTAAAAGTCCTGTTTGTACACGGGGCTAACATTTGCAGCCTCAGGTGTCCAGTAAACAGATGCTATCTTGGAAACAATTTTGGGCACCCTCTCCTAGGTGTGAGGCTTCAGTTACTGAGAGGGTGACCACATGCTGCAGCAGCTCACAGCACTGCCATGCAGCTTGTGCCCACACCATCATTTAATAACCACAAAATAAATAGCTGATTGTTTTGCAATGATAGTGTAATAGTAGACCGTGTCTGTGATAAAGACTATACACAAGGTTCAGATATCATGAACACAGTGCTGGTTATGATGTTCACAGTGGAAGAGACAGACATTAGCAGCACACAGCCGCAGTGTCGTGCAATTAAGCATCATGAATTGGGTTCTAATGTTTTAGAAAATACACTTGTGGAAAATGATTCATATTCATGATTTGGTGACAGCAATCTAATAATAATAGCAGTATTGGAGACATTTTGCTGCACAAGATGGCATCACCTACTGGTAGCATGTGGTGCTATGTTGTGCTGGGATTTTATAACCACACCCACCAGAACTGCTTACCAGTTATAGTGCATAAAAATGTAGACAGTTATATGTAACATGTGTACATTGTGTCTAGAAAGTTAACTTGTTTACATGATGTAATAACAAACATCTATGTTTTATTAATCAAAGAATACAGTGCTACCTTTGTTTTCAAATTTAATATGTTCGTAGTGATGGTTCAAAAACCAAAATAAATTTTAACACAAGAAATAATGTAAATTGAATTAATCCGTTGTACACTTCCAAAGATATTAATTTAAAAATACATCTTATAAATACTTCTACTCATTTTGTACTACAGTATGTACAAGTATATCTTACCTTTATTGAGAACTCTTGTTGGCATATGAAGATAGTGAGGAGGGGGGGGGGAGGGAAGAGAGGTGGTGTGATAGTATTTGGAAGGGGAGTCCCCTTCCATTATGACATCAAGCAGTGATGACATCTCTCACATTTTACAAGCATACCACTAGGACCTGGTTGTGGCTCACTGCTTGCTTGTCTTACTAAAAATCTGTCTACAGACACTTGTTTTTCCCTACGTTTTAACACTTGTCTGTAGCGAGACATCACATTGTCACACGATGAATGATCTCTTGTTTTTTCCTCTATTGTCATCCTCACAACTATTTTCTTAGGTTGAACTTTACCACTGACTTTCTGGGAACCCATGGCATGATATATAATAAGAACTTTTATGTTCAGAAACCAAAAATGCAGAAAACTATGAAATTCTTCACAAAGAACTCAAGCGAGGTCATCACTAGGCGGGAGACACTGGTAAACTGAAGCGTGCCAGGTGCTCGGTGGGTCCATACGTGTATCAACAAACTCAAGCACCAAGGCAAACCTTGAATTTGAATACAGAGTCAAATTTTTAGAAGAAATTGAGCTCGAGAACCAAAAAATTTGAAAAGAGGGGCATTCGAAACCAAGGCACCACTGTACTGTTAATGGAACTCATATTAGTGACAAATATATATATATAATTCCTTCATATGATAAGTTGGATCACACAAGTGGACCACACAACAAGTGAACCATATGAACCAAACACCAGCCAGAGTGGACCACACAACAAGTGAACCATATGAACCAAACACCAGCCAGAGTGGACCACACAACAAGTGAACCATATGAATCAAACACCAGCCAGAGTGGTCCACACAACAAGTGAACCATATGAACCAAACACCAGCCAGAGTGGACCACACAACAAGTGAACCATATGAACCAAACACCAGCCAGAGTGGACCACACAACAAGTGAACCATATGAACCAAACACCAGCCAGAGTGGACCACACAACAAGTGAACCATATGAACCAAACACCAGCCAGTGGTTCACACAACAAGTGAACCATATGAACCAAACACCAGCCAGAGTGGTTCACACAAGTGAACCATATGAACCAAACACCAGCCAGAGTGGTCCACACAACAAGTGAACCATATGAACCAAACACCAGCCAGAGTGGTTCACACAAGCGAACCATATGAACCAAACACCAGCCAGAGTGGACCACACAACAAGTGAACCATATGAACCAAACACCAGCCAGAGTGCACCACACAAGTAAACGACTGTGTTTCCATGATTTTAATTTACCGATTTGTGGGACCTAATCTTTTATTAATCTTTTGAAGATTAATTTAAAGGCTGAAGTGTGAATAGCTAGCTAATGTCTTGAACTCTTCTTATATACATTTTCTGTGATGAGACAAGATGAGTGAGGGTGAACAGATAAGGGAATATTGTACTGTAAACCTCACTTTACAGTGAGGTTTCACTCACTTTTGTCTGTGTCGTCATAATTCAGTGACCCATGACTTTGAAAGTTTCAGATTAATAAATCATTTCTAAAACCAGTGTTTTAATAGCTCTTCATTATCCTAATTAAAGTAAACTAAATAAAACCAAAAATATACTGCAATATGATAGGCATCTGCTATTTGAGAAATTATTCATGTTATTGGCACAAGAACTCCAGTGTGAGTGGACGGGTCTAATCCGTGTACACCCAGCACCATACATGTTTCGTTTGATTTCGTCGCCACAGTTCAGTGACCTACAGCTTCAAAATAATAAAATAAATCAGTTCTAAAATAAGTATTTTCTATAGCTCTTATTATCGTAATATTGTTGCTAAACTAAATATATAACCCATAAATATATAATTTTATGTAAATCCAATATTTGAAAGAAATTTATGTTACTGTATCTGGCTTAAACACCAGCCTACTGTAGGGTGTATAGACCTAGTCTGCGTTCATACAGTAGGCACCGAGTGCAATTAGCTTTGTCTGCGAGTATCGTGTTTGTCCGCCAGTAGAAGAATAATCTTCGAATTTACCATTTTTTTACTACAGCTGTATTGTTATACAACAAGATGTCTCAAGGGCTTGCTAATAGTGCCTTATTAGTGCCGAAAGTGAGTCAATATTTTGCAAGAACTAGTAGCAGAAAATCAACCAGCACAGCCGTACCCAGCACTGGTACAACAGCAGCCAGCACCAGCTCAGAAGCAGCTGAAGTAAACACAGCAGCAGCAAGCACCAGCAAAGCTGATGCAAACATCTAAGAACATTGTGTGTGGAGTGTACAGTACAGTTAGAATAAGTGTTAAATTTAAGTACATAGTGTTAGTGTTCAAATTAAGGTTGCAGTACAGTAATTTTAGTGTAAAATAGTTTTCATAAACTGTATTGTAGTACTCAATATACAGCAGAACTACTTATCAATACAGTGCTAATGGCATAATACAGTACAGTACATATTTACTGTACAGCATTCACAACTCCATGAGAAATCAAGATGGACATTATTCCAACAATAAGGTAAATAACAACTGTAACAAGTTGCTATTTTTAGTAGAGTAGTAATATATAGGTACAGTATATAATATGATAATACATTGTTATTGTTTACAAGAAAAAAAAAAGACTGACACAAACGCCTCCTGAAGGTCACCTCCAGAAACGAATCCAACCCTGCAATGCACTGGGGTTGGTCCCATATAGTGGGTTGAATGGAGGTTGTACTGTACGTGTATACCTATATTCTATGCGTTCTGTGATACAACTATTATTACTGACAGCCCAATCTGTAATGCTAAACTTCTAAGGGTATTGGTTCTCTACTCAGGGTCTTTCCCCAATGATGTGTTAAAAGTCATTCAAAAATTTTGCCATCAGGGAGCTACATGGCCCAATACATGGGACCTTCCTTGCACCACCATATGTGGAGCCGGTCGGCCGAGCGGACAGCACGCTGGACTTGTGATCCTGTGGTCCTGGGTTCGATCCCAGGCGCCGGCGAGAAACAATGGGCAGAGTTTCTTTCACCCAATGCCCCTGTTACCTAGCAGTAAAATAGGTACCTGGGTGTTAGTCAGCTGTCACGGGCTGCTTCCTAGGGATGGAGGCCTGGTCGATGACCGGGCCGTGGGGACATTAAAAAGCCCCAAAATCATCTCAAGATAACCTCAAGATGCAAGTCTGCAAAACTACTATAAAAAGGTATTCTCCAAATATCACGCAGACAACTCACATTTTCATATCCAAACTAAATGGTTTCTCTACAGGGGATACCTAATTACTCAAAATTACAGTGTACTGTACAGTACTTGCATGTAGTCTTAGTTAACAATTAAGTCATGCTTAGCATTTCATAATGATTAAAGAGAAAAAATACATAAATACCTGAATATATAAATATTTGGGTGAGCAATAGTGTCTATGTCAAGTGGAGTCAAGAAGATATACTGAGTCTTGCACTTGGCTGCTTTGATCATCATAGTCATACTTTGCTTCCTGGACACTATATCCTGCGGGATCATAAGCATATTGAAGAACTTAATTGTGTACAATAAAATAAATCACACATTAAACACAAAATAAATTACATCATAACAAACAGCTGTATTCATTGAAGTTAAACCTGTCATACAATAATGATAATTTAACAACAACACCTTTTTTAGAGGTGGTCTATAGATAGATAATAATTAATGTTATTAATTAAGAGAAAAACAAATCTCAATATGGTAGACAGCACATAAAATATTTATAGCACACAAAGTGTAACAGTAGCCTTCAGAGCAAAGTCAAAGTATAGAAACAAATGTCTTATAATATACACCACATTTTCCTCTCGAGTATCCTCAACACTTGGGAATTCTGATCCCCCCCCCCCCTTCACACTCCCCCTCTAAATAAATGCTTAAAGTCTCTCAAAGTCCTGCTCAGCCATGCTAAAATAGCCTAAAATATTCTATTAATATTTTCAAAGTTCTGTTTCAAGTTATAACTAAATTTGGTGTAAAAATAATTTTTATATAAATGTTCTTGAGAATAAATGGAAAAAACTAGCGTAGAATGTAATGCAATGCCAATTTCTGGGCGAGCCCTGGTGGTTCCCTCAAGTCATCTTGCTAAGATAGCCCCTAACTGGTGTTAGTTCACATCAGCTGTGGAGCTCAGTTCTACCTACCAGGGACCAGAGCCAGAACATGACTTCCTCACAGAGTTGCAGGAAGTAGGTGATGCTCCACCACCTCATCAGGGAAGGCACCCGGAAAGTCAGCAAACCGATAGAAAAAAGAAACCGTAGCCTCACAACCTGCCAAATGAACTCCCTCCACAATGTAAACAAAGTACTGGTATTTAAAATGTGTCTAAACAAGCATGTGCTCCTTTGCACCACCCTTCCCACTCGTTTGGGGAGGGAGGGGGGCTGGGGCCCACATTGTCCACTGGCTGGAGCAGTCAGTCCTGGAGCAGATACAAACACAATATATCCCCAACGGACAACCTGGAAGGGAGGTTGGGGCGGAGGGGAGATCAGGGAGCCACTGGAGATCACTCAGAAATTGGCATTTCATTACATTCGCTGCTGGTTTTCTGGGAGGAGCTCTTTGAGGCTTCATAAAGCTAACTACCAATGGAAAAGAAAATAGAGACTCATCAGGGAGGAGGAATGGCAAGAGGTCAAGATGAAGATGAGACAGCAGGCTGAAACACACGACCCAATGCAACACAAGGGATGACAAGGTCCAGGAACATTAACCCAGTACCAGGCCACCAGTACCCTGTTTAAACACCAGAACCCATGTTCCCGAATATCAATCCAGGACATGTTAGCAAAAACAACTGGAAGAGCGGAGTCCTCACCAACATCATGGGCATGAGAGTAGACTAAAGGCTGGCTAGATTTTATATCATTGCGGACAATCTGGGAGACATGAGCCTTGGAACAGGGAACCAAGGAAACAGGATTGATCCACAAAGCATTCACCAAGGCAGAATCTGTGGCCTGAAGGTAGCAGAAAGGAGTTGCTACATGAGCCTACAGCACATGATTCACTCCCTGCCTAACCAAGCATCGATAACCAAAGGACCCTTTTGGATGCCAGCCAATGCATTCTTTGCAAGAAAAGAGCTGGCTGCAAACAAATAAAATGCCCACTGGGGTCAAAAGAACAAAAACTCTGCCTCTAGAGGAAAGCATGAAGCTCCCTGACCCTATAACTGGAAGCCAAGTCTAACAAAAACAGAGCTTTCGAAAAAGAATCCTGGACCAAAGGGGGGGGGGGACATCATAAATCTAGAAGAAACCAAGTGGGCTCAATCGGTGCATGAGCAGCCCAGAGGTGAAACAATGAATAAAGCTTACAAAATGGATCTGAAGATATATTGATGCCAAAGGCAAGCAACAGCGCTGCACAGTGCTGCCAGTGTTGCACAATAAGAGGCGACTTGCGCTGTATGGATACCGGAATACCATCTCAAGCAGGGATGGCGGTTACCAAACCAACTATCTATTTTCACAGCGGAATTATATGCCTTATATCAAGCTCTCTAAATCATCACAACATTACCAGTTGGGATATATACAATCTGTAGTGACTCCAAGAGCGCGATTCAAGCAATTACGTACTCTTCGAAAACATGCAAGGAGATTGTCTACCCATGCCTTCAACTTCTTCACAAACATCAATTGAACGGTTATGACACCTCTATCCAATGGGTCCCAGCACATTGTGGTATTCTCCATAATGAACTTGTAGACCAACTAGCCACAGCGATGCACAACATGCCTCACCTTACCCATCATCCAATTCCCCATGTTGCACGTAAAGGAGCCTTCAAAGATACCATCTCCCAGGATTTTGCAACAAACTGGAAAACGTTATGCTCACCTTTGCACTATGGGTCCATTAAAAAGAAATGGGAAACTTGGAAACATGTCCGGTATAAAAGCAGAGAAATTGATGTAACGATGACCAGATTAAGGCTGGGACATACCAAACTAGCAGCACACAGCTCTAAGTACAGAACAGACATCAATGAACTCTGTACTCACTGTCAGATGCCTGAAACAGTTGAACATTATCTCTTGCACTGCTTCCGACATCATAGTGCCAGAGTAAATTTCAAACAAGTCTTTATCGCACTTAAAATACCCTTCACCATCGAGCATATATTAGGAGGTGGTGACCACTCGTTACTAGAAAAATACCAAATAGTCAAAGCACTGGCTAAATATCTCCAGTCGACCAACAAATTGGGTCACATCTGACCCGCGCCACAGTTATACCTGGCGCCACCAACAGCTAAACACAGACAACTGCCTCGTCACAGCACCAAGGATCAGCTGACGCCATAAACACAACACACCGCCCTACGGTGCGGCAAGTCTCCCTACAACACACACCTGTTTTAATCACCGTTCCTCTATCTACAGCACAACATAACAAACACCTTGGTAGCTCCGATCATCCTCAACATAAACGCGTCCACCAACATCAGTACTGGTGCAGTCATCGGGAGGACAATCCCTTCATGCAAACTGCACCTACTATCAAGAAGAAGAAGAAGAAGAGGCGACAATATTCAGCGTTAAGTGCCGATCAAGAAACTACCAAGAAAGAATCACATGTTCTGCAACTGAAGAGCAACAATGAAGAGAAAGAAAATGGCAAAACGAGTGTCAAGAAACTTCCCACTGCTGCTGAGAAGAGAACCACAGGTGGGACACCCTCAAATTAGCCACCTGTTTGCTGTAGAGATGGCAATAAAGACACATTGAAAATAAAAATAATAAGATGGCAATAAAGACCAAATGAAATTGTGTAGAGCACCAAACCTTGAGAATCCAGAAGTAGAACTACTCGCAGTTTCCAGTAGCTCCAAGGAGCAACAGACCAAAGAGAGCTCCCCCATCCACATGTTCAGAAAATGAAGCACTCGGTACAATCCGAATGGAGCCGGAGCACAGGTCTTACAGGAATTTGAAGCCTCCTTAAGGCATGCCACTTGGCCGCAAACTACCGCACCATAGTGTGTGGCCACCAAAAAGGAGGTCACCAATGATCCTGAGCAGCCTGGCGAGTGCTGGTCACAAGCTCCAACCCAGAGCCAAGGCACCCGTAAAGACGCTGAGTGAGGGAAAAGAGGAACATATCATGGAACTGAACCCTGAAAAGCCCATAGAAGCCAGTGACACAGCAGTCACCAAAAGGCAAATGGGGCTTGCACCCAGCAGCCGTGATGGTGACGAATGGCGTGGAACCAGAGAAACCAGAACAGCCCCCAAAGTCACAGCCTGCCCAGCGGAAAAACCACGTAGGCAAAGTTCAGAAACTCATGCAACTACTCAAGTAAATGCCAAGTCATCCAGGACTGTCTCAACACCAGCAGGCAGTAGCACTGCAGCTGAAGCCAAGCTGCTGGAGGAAAGGAAAGCAACACAGACAAACGCCCACATGAGGCCCCAGCCAAGTCCAAACCTGGTCCAGAATCAACTGGACTTCTGCCAGGCCTCCCAAGATAGCCAAAATCACCCCAGCAAATGTGGGAAAATAAAGCAGACGAGAGAAGGGACGAAGCCCAAGAAGGGGCAAACAGTCCCAGAACTGCTAAAGGGCTTTCCCCCACAGTTGTCCTTCATGCCCACTACCCCTGAAGAAAGGGCAGAGTCCAGGGGAAAAGGCAGCAAAGAAGGGGCTACAGGTAGGATCCAGAAGCCACTGCAGGAGGAATAGGCTCGAATGCTTCCATTCCCAACCCGAATGGGGCAGCCCCCGAAGTCGCCCGGGACAGGGGGGAGAGGGGAGAAGCTGCATGGACAGGCGGTGAGGTGTTTGCTCGTTTCCTTAAGTTATATGGCAAGTTCTGCCTCCCCGTTTGGTTTTTGGTAGCATTTTCTTAACAAGTGGGGTTTGTTTTGTTATGCACAACCTTTCTGGGTGCCAACATCGGTCGATCGCAGACATGGAATGCCCCCAACCACATGGGAACTTTTATAGGCCATTGCTCCCTTTGCCTCGATGAGGGGGCCAAGTTCTGGATCGTGGTCCCCGGTAAGCTGAACTCCAATCGACTGATGCCTCAGACTAATATAACACACATCAGCCTGATAGCTCCAGGGAGTTGTAGGGGCTCCCTACTAAAAGTATTGCTTTTCAAATACAGGTATTTTAAGAATTGCTCGTAGCAGTGATGCAGAGCATAGAGAATTATGTCCTCCAAGGGTTTGAGTGACCTTTCGCGCTCTCCGCAAAGGTCACTCAGCCAACCGAATGTGCGCGCTGCGTTTTTATAGCTTAAGCGTAAAAACAAAAATGTGTATACTCTTTTTACTCTTCTGACCTTAGTTCTCATGCTACGTATTTCATTTTGGTACCAACGTGTTCGCAATAAAATTCTCTAGAAGAACATCAGTAAAAAAAGTCACGAAACGTATAGGGATACCAGCACCAAATAAATAACTACGAAGATGACTCGCCGTGAGCGCCCATCAGCAACAAAATGTTTTTACTCTTGGGATTGTAATCACCTCCACACTTATTCTACAGCGTTAATTTTGGTATCAATGGACTCGCAATGAAATTCCCAACACGGTGATATGAATATAAGCGTAGAATAATGATGCGGCCCGCCCGCAAGAGTGTGGGAAGTGGTGAAATTGTTACCCGGTATCGGTGACGGGACGACGCACGGCGCTTTGAAAGTTTATACTTATTTCACTCTCATGACATTAATTTTCTATGTACGTCATTCATTTTTGTGTCAATGTGTTCGCAATAGAATGTTCTATGTGCCCATAGGTAAAAAATATCAACAAAGCGTAAGTTAGAATAGCGCCAAATATAAAACAACGCTGGAACATATCAGTGAGCGTCAAACACACACGAAATGTTTTTACTTTTGTTATGTTTGTCAAGTTTATACACGTTGCACACAGTTATTTTTGGTTGTATATTGATCGGAATAAAATTCCCTAAACAGACATATGCATATAATACATGATATGGGGGAAGCATTACCAGTATAAACGGCTAAAGTCACCCACCTGCAACCCGTTTGGGACAAAATACCATTTGATCGAAGTTATCCACACCTTTCATGAACTTATTGTACCATGCAGCCTAGTGGTGAGAAAGAGAGCCTCAAAGCGCGCAGTTTGAAACAAACCCAAAGTAAATCGGATAAAAATTGAATTTTATACAAATATTTTAAAAGAGGACTCAACTTTATGTCCACTATGCGTTAGCGTTAGACGAAACGGGACGCGCCGGCGCGTCCAGATAGCGCGAAAGTGTTAATGCAGTAACAGAGCATAGAGAATTATGCTCTTTAATTGTTAATTTATCTTTACCAATAAACTTTTTATAGGAATTACAGACAACTATTTGAAATATAAACCACTCACCATAAAAACATCAAACTCATCCAAAATCCTTATAGGGGATTCAATGACATCCCAGAGAGCAATGATGAAGGACACAGTTGAAAAAGAGCGTTCTCCTCCTGACATCATTGCTAATGTCTGCTGTGGCATCCGCTTTTTATCCCGATTTCCAGAGCTAATGGTTTACAAAACCTCAATTAAATATTGGAATTTAAATATAATCATCTTAAGTAAGCATTAAAAACAATTCCCCCCTCATCTCCCACAAAATGTGGGGATTCAAAGATGCATGGACTGATCATGCAAATGGGATATGGTCAAAACACATACAAGATGGTTCCACAAAGCTTGATTTGTGATTGTGTAAACCATACATACATATATATACACACACACACACACATTATATTTTATATTATAAAATATAAAAGTCGAGGAGGTTTTTCTACTCCTCGACTTGTAGTAACTTAGTCCAACAGGCTGTTGGTTGAAGTGGCCTGCAGGCCCACATATTCACTACAATCCATTTGCACCGGCACTTCATGCAAGAACTTATCTAAAAGCTTCGTCGAGATATCCACCTTTGTTCCGGCAAAATTTCTAGTGCTTGCCGAGAGATTATTTAACAGCCATGGACCCCTCCGAGTGTTCTCTGATTGTGCCTATGGCACCTCTACTCCTCACTGGTTCTATCCTGTATTTCCTTCTGTATCTTTTACTCCAGTACATTATTCTACTGTGCAAATTTGGGACCGGACCCCTCCAGTATCTTCCATATATATGTTATTTTATACCTTTCTTGTCTTCTTTCCAGGGAGTACATCTTGAGAGCTTTGAGACGGTCCCAATAATTTAGATGATTTATCGTTTCCATGCATGCCGTATATGTTCTCTGTGGTCCCTCTATTTCAGATATCTCTCCTGCTCTGAAAGGGGAAGAGAGTACTAAGCAGCACTCAAGACGGGACACCATTTGTGATTTAAATAGTATTAGCATTGTTGTGGGATCTCTGGATTTGAAGGTTCTCATAATCTATCTTATACTTTTCCTGGCTGCTGCTATATTTGCTCGGTTATGTTCACTAAATGTCAGGTCGTCAGACATCATAATTCCCAGTTTCTTTTACATGTTGATTTCCTTCTATGAGTAGGTGAGTAGGTCTGATTGTGTCCTGTATCCTGTATTTCACTGACGTTCAAGTTCAAGGCAAGTAATTATCAAAAGAAGGCATCAAGCAAGGCAAGCCAAGGCAAGGCATCTGCGGGCTGCTTCAAGCAACAGAATGTTGGACCAAGTTATCACACGTCGGGGAACAGAAGAACTCTCAAAACCCTGTCCAGGTATGCTCCAGGTATGTAAGGCAAAGCACGGCATGGCAAGGCTAGGCTAGATGATTGGGTTAGGTAAGGTGTTTGGGTTAGGGTCGGGTAGATAGGTTCTAAAATCAGTTAGTGAACCATCTTGCATACGATGTAACTTATATTCATACAAAAACAGATTTGAAATGGCAACACACATTACTGTATCTGAAAACAAACTATCTCATGACACGGCCTGTGTGTGGGTTTTACACCATTAATTTTTATATACACTTTTTATCTTAAACGAATAATAAAATAAGTACTGTACTTGGAACAACACTACAAATAATAACTTACTTTGCACTTCTGACTGAATCTACATCCTGTCCACTTCCCTTTTTGAAAACATTCAAAGATAGGGTCTGGTTTTCAAAGTCAAACATCAAGTCCCCCTGAAATGTTATACAGTAACAAATAAAAAATATCTTTTACTCTGCTATTTTTAAGACAAACCTATTATTTTAAATATCATAGTAGTATCCAAAAGTACTGCCCTATACATAAAATACTATATAATAAAACAAATGTGTGTGAATGTATATCTACTTTCCCCCAGAAAGTAGATACTGTAGTTATATATAACATGTGTATGCAGTGTGATAATAGCAAAGAATATAATATTGTGTGCAGATTAGGGACATGAGTGTATTTGTGTTTATCAATGATCTGCACATTTTATTACAGCAACTTCTCAAATTACACACTACTGCATAATACAATGCAAAAAGTAGGGAAAAACTAATCTGATACAGTACTGAAATAAGCCAATATAAATACACTTGCTGAAACTCTTGGTGCATGCCTAGCACGGGCAACCTCCTTGGAGTCTCGTCTAACAATGCTAATGAATCGTAATGTCCTCTAGATACTTATTTTTTCCTCTATACACAAAACTACATAAAATTTTAACAATATCAAAACAAAATTTATTTTTTCTGAATTTTTTTTGTTCTTTTGCATACCAGCTGGTATGGTATGTCACATAATTGAAGTATACAGTGCAAGGTTAAAACACCTACCAAGTTCTTCATTCATATTTGATTATGTGGTGTGACAAACAAACCCTAATTTACAGTATTCAAATCGCTTATGAACCAGATATTTATATACAGTAACTGGAAATCCTATGTGAAAAAGAAGCCATGAATAGAACCCAAGGAAACATAAAACAATTATTTAAATACTTACAACGAGGTTGCGAATACAGAGAGAAGCTTTGAAATTGGATTTTATCATTATGGACAAAAATTTCCGAAACTTTTTGAAGTGCTCCTGTCTTTCTGCAAGGCTCTCCGATATTTTCTGAAATTTATAAAATCAATACAGTACTGTATAAGATACATTTTTGTACAGAGGCTTTATAGACTAAAATATTTACCCGAACACTAAGATATGATGATATACTGTACCTCATAATATAAACAATATTGCACCAGTATTATGAAATAGTGTTCTAAAATACACATATATAATTATATGACTTCTACTATTGTACTAGTAAATTTTATTTTTATATATACTGTAATAAAATAACCCTAGAATCTATCTATGTAGCATGGTGATGGTGAGCAAATCTATTCAGTTTCATGATATGATTAGTTTATATTACTTCTACTGCTAATTGTGTCATCATCCTAATTTTGTGATTTAGACTGTCTTTACATTATCCTCTTTTGAATTCTAAGCTAAATGTGACAAACTTTATGCCTACAGTGTAATGCTTTATTTAGATTGTTATACAGTACACCTGCTTAGTCTAGCCTGCATTTAAATGATGTGTATAAGTTGTTACCAATTAAATTTCTGATTATGGCAATGACAATGTCTTTGTGCCATTCTGAGTACTCAGAATGTACTGAATACTTAGTACATTCTTTATCAATGTACCACTCCACAAGGTACATTAATATGGCAATCACAATCAATGATTTCACACAACCCAGTCCTGCATCATGATCCTCAATGTGAAGAAAACTGCCTTAGATCAACATTCATGGCTGATGAACAAATCCACAAGGGCCGTGACAAGGATTCGACCCTGCGTCCAAGAGCATCCCAGATGCTGCCTTAATCGACTGAGCTACGACATGGCCAAAAAGAGTTGAAACCGAAGTTCTACTGAACTTACTGGATCCTGCAGTCTCTCAGAGAGACAACCCAGGATTTTACACAACTCCCCCATGCACTTTCCTTATTTATTCATGGCTGATGATCGAAAACAACTGGTTTGTTACACCATCATCATTCATACGTATATTTTGCACTATACTGTACAGTAAAAAATATTTGACACATACCTTTATTAAACTATAATGTGAATCCATTTCTGCAGAGACTTTAGCATATCTTTCCTTGGTGTCTTTATATCTTTGTGCTATTTGCACTGGGTCACCACAATTAGCACTTTCCTTATTTAGTCTAGCTAGAAGACCATTGTACTGGCGTTCTACTTCTTCAACGCTCCTGAAAAAACACAAATATTATCATCTCACATTCTTTAAACTATTGTCCATATGTAACATGATAAATATTTGGTACAAGTCAGCATCACATTGCTTTTCTTCACAAGAAATGGTAAACTGTTACATAAGAAATGATCTATAAGAATACAGAAAAGTGTAGTGAAGAGATGAAAGCAGTAATCTGACCTGTTGGTGTTTATGCGCGGTTGAAAATTAGTAGTATTTTGCAACTCTTTCTCTACATCATCACTTGCTTTCTTTAGCTTCTTCTGTGCCTCAATTCTGCCTTTATTTAATTCTTTTTCCTTCTTTTTGTACATTTCACTGGCCTGCAGGTTTTTGTTGACATTATGTTCAGTCAGGTTTAATTTCTCCTGAAAAGTAACATCACTGTCAGTATAATATACCATATTTTAGGTATATTTTGGGTATATATATATTTTAGGTATAATAATTTTACACATGAAAGGAGGTTTTCAATACAGGTTAGTGATTATTGAGGGCTTGCTAAAGAATTATGAAGAAAGAATAATTCAATTGGAACAAGAAAATGAAGGTCTCAAGATTGAGTTTTCTAATTTATTTATTTATATATACAGGAGTTCTTACATTCTTATACAGCCACTAGCACGTACAGCATTTCGGACAGGTCCTTAATCCTAATTTTTCCCGGAATATGACCCACCAGATCGTTTAACAACCCATTCACGTTTCGTTTAATTAACTCAAATCAACACAAATTGCTTAACAACCCATTCACTGTTGGAGGATATTTGAATTTTTATTCACTATTGATTTTAGGAGGATAGACAAATACTGTATGGGAAAGAATAAATCACCCCTTAACCCTTAAACTTCACTGGCGCACATGCCCACACACACACACACATTTTATTTATTTTATATAGTACATTTATAGAGGGTATGAATGAATGAATGGATGGATGGATGGATGGATGGAGAGAGGACCTTGCTCAAACTTGAACTTGCTCAAACACTTTCCTTTTTTTTGTGCTACTAGCAAATCCTACAACTTTGTCTAAATGATCATAAACGTAACTTGAAAAATGAGAAAATAAAAAATAATTATAATTTGAATATTGAAAACTTTAGATTTTCAAATCAGCAGCAAAAATATAAAATATCACCAATTGTTCATTAGGTGTTGTTATGCTCTCAGAATAGCTTATGATCTTTATTTTCATAGATTTAGAATATAAATTTTCAGTTTAGTTCACTGTAAAAAAAATCGTCAATGAGGCATTCGAAATAAGCACCAAATTTAGACAAAAAACCAGCGTTGAATGTAGAGAAACGCCATTTTCTGGGTGATACCCGGAGGCTCCCCAGAGCTATCCAGGCTGACATGTAACTATTAGCTTTCTGGCATCAGCCAAAGTGCATGGAGTTCTTGCCTACCAAGGACCACAAGCCAGAACCTGGCCCCCTCAGAGAGAGGCACGAGGAGCAATGGCCTACAGAAACCCCCGTGTGTTTGGGAGCATTCTATGTCTGCCATCGACCGGGTCTGGCACACAGAAAGATAGGCATCTAAAACAAACCCCCATTTTGGTGAAAATATTGCTACTGAAAGCCGAACGAGTGGACAGAACTCTCCAACAAAAATTAGCAAACGAGCATGACGCCATCACGTTGCCTCGCTGTTTTCTGCAAACCCCTCCTCCCCGGGAGGGGGAGGGAAACCCCCAGACCCTCGTGCCGGCAATCCAAACAGCAGTTCTTAGGCTGGATGTCAAAACACGCGAAAACACAACTGACCAGAGGGAGGGAGGGATGCCGGGGAGCCTTCCAGGGTCTTATCTAGAAAATGGCATTTCATTACATTTAACGCTGGTTTTCTGGGGGGAAGCTCCGTTGGCTCCCCGGAGCTAACTACCCAAAGACAAGGAAAAATACAGGGACTCACCCAGGAAGCAGTCAGTCCATACTCCTCAACGCGAAGTGGAGACAACTGGCTGCAACTGCCAACTCAATGGAACGCAGGTTCTACCAGGTCCAGGGACATTGACAAGGTAGCGAATGGCTAGGACCCTGTTCGACCTCCAAAAACCCAATGCCTGAATGTCAACCCAAGACCTGTTGCCAAAGACGGCAGCCAAAGCAGCAAGCTAACGAACGTCGTGGGCACGGGTATGGACCGCAGGCTGGCAAGTTAATAACCCTGCGCACGATTGAGACTCAAGCCCAGGAACAGGGAAGGAGGGAAACCGGGTTAATCCAAAGCGCATCCCCCGCCACCGAAACCATTGCGCATAAATGACGACAGAGAGCCGCAACCAGACACAACACATGATACACCGCCAGCCTGACCAATCAAGCATCAACAACCAAAGGACCCTTCCTGAAAGCAGCACATTCGTCGCCAGAAAAGAAAGACATGGTTGCAACCGAACAAACCTACCACCAGGACCGAAGGAGCAGAAACCCCTGCACCGGAAGAGAGCATGAAGCTCCCCAACCCGACCCCCAAGAGGCCAATGCCAACAGGAAAAAAGAGCCTTAGAAAAACAATCCTGAACTGAAGGGGCCACAACAGAGGAGAGAGAAAAGAGAACACCCAGTCCAAGGACCATGACGGCTCAGGAGGCGTATGAGCAGGCCGGAGGTGAAACAAAGCACGAGACAGCTTGCAGAATAGGGTAGAAGTAACATCAATACCAAACGCGAGTTGCAGCAGCTCTGCCAGCGCCGCACGATACGAGGCAACAGTATTATGTCCAGGACCGTCATATAAGATGCGGTCCTGGAACAACTAAGAAAGGTTGTCACAAGACAACCCTATCAGAGACCGATGTACACCTACGCAGTGATAGGAAAAACTGGAAGGATCGCCAGGAAACTTCATACTGCCGCCAAGACGAAGCACGCAGGTGGGAGACCAACAACGAAGCCACCTGCACCCCATACAAGTGATGACAGACTCGATACCAGCCTCGTACCAGGCTGGACCAATCTGCTGAAAGAGGCAGAGCCACGGGAAGACCCTCGGGTTCGGATACCGAGCAAGCAGCGCCTGAAACCAAGGCTGGGCTGGCCACCAAGGAGCCAGCGGTACAACTCTTCCCTGGTAAGTCTCCAAGCGAGCCAGGACCTGGAGCAACAGCTGAACCGGGACAAGAGGTACAGGTAACCCAACCTCGCCCAGTTGACGAAGCATTGAAGGCGTTGACCCCGACGGCCTCGCAGTCGGGAAGGGCACCACGTATACCAGGAGACGCCTTGACCAAGCCGACGCGAAGAGATCCACTTCCGGAGGCCTGAACGACTGGCAAAGCCAACTGAACGAGTTGACGTCGACCGTCTATTCCGCGAACAGAAGAATGAACCAGGACATTGGGTACCCCCCTGAACGTAAACCGCCAGGAGATCCAAACCGCGAGAACTCAGCAGATGAGTCACCCGAAGCGACCAGCCCCAAAGTGCCAGGGACCATGTGGAACCCCCTCGGTTCAGACAATGAACCACTGGGGAACAGTCTGAATGGAACTGGATCGTCGAACCGCGAGTGACATGAATCCTCCGGAATGTCATCCACACAGCCGCGAACTCCTGCACCGTGCTGTGAGACGGGAGGACGGACCCCACCATTCCTGACCGGCCTGATGAGCACTGGTCACAAAGCCCCCAGCCAATAGATGACACATCCGTGAACACATCGAGTGAGAGCTCGGGAGGTGCCAAGGCACTGAACTCTGAAAAACCTGAAGAGGAAGCCGGTGCAATGCCCCCGAAGGCCGAACTGCAGAAGGGTCGTCCCCGAAGGAACCAGAACAGCCGACGAAGCCACACCTGACCCGGCAGGTAGACCATCATGGCAAAGTTCAGGCTCCCGCTCAAACCCTCGAGCAACTGCCACGTGACCCAGGAGTCCCTCAGAAACAGACGAAGGCGGGAATGCAGGCGAAGTAAAGCCACCAGAGGAAAAGACAAGGAAGTAGTCCGAGCATCTACACAAGACCCAGCTAAGACCGAACCTGAGAGGGAACCAGATGAGACTTCCGCCAGTTCACCAGGAACCCGAACCCGGTGAGCTGGGAAAGAACCAAATCCCTGGTGAGCAGACACACGGACTGGCTAGGAGCCCAAACCAGCCAGTCATCGAGTTAGGCCAGAACCCAAACAACTAAGAGACGCAGGCAGGCCACCACGACCCGAGTAAGGAATGTGAAAACACGAGGCGCCAGATTCCAACCGAATGGAAATCAATGAAAGCTGTAACTTTGATGCCCCATAACAAAACCGAGCCAGTCCCTAAACCTCGGATGAATCGGGACATGCCAATATGCATCCTTGAGGTCCAGACACACCATTCAAGCGCCCGGCTCCAACAGAAGACGGACCTGAGACAGAGTAGTCATCCGAAAGAAGGGGCAATAAACCCATAGGTTCAGACAGGACAAATACAGAATGAACTGGAGGTTTGTGCAGTCCCGTTTCGGGAACGGAAACGGGTGGGAAACCCACCATAGAGACGAGGTCATTTAGACCATGCCCAAGCGAACCCACTCTGAGATGACTTGACAGAGTGCAGGGATCTGAGCCTTCCATCTGAGCCTCCCTCCACTCAAGCGCGCGGGAACAACAGAAAATATGGCAAGCCTCCAGTGAGAAGAGTGGGCAGTGTGCTAACCAGGACGACAACGGAACTTCATAGCGAACCCAGTACGGATACGAAGATACATACACGAAGGAACTCAGATCCATCACAAAAGCACAAATCTGGTCATGCAGAAGGTAAGCCGCAAGGGCTTCCCACACCAAATGTGACAGGACCCGGGAAGCCGAAAACCTCCAGAAGGGACCGAGGAACCAATGGGATCACGGAACCAAACCCGGGGAGGGGTAAACGCCAAATCCAATTCCTACGAGGAGGGAGCAAAAGAGAACCCCTCTCCTTGTAGGATGAAGCCCCGCTCCGAGGGTACAAAAACCCAGGCAGGGTCCAACAGGGCCCGAGGCCCCCGAAGTCAACCGCTCCCCCGCCCTGGTGTAACAAACTAGCTGTTGTAGGCATGACCCAGAATGTTCGAGAAACCACGGGTAGGGACCTGACCCCAAGCACATGGTCGCATCCCAGGGGGGGGGGATTGGCGGTGAAAGTAACTGCCGCCTTTGTTCACAATTTCGTATAAGGAATTATTCGACATTATTCAGTAATTTAGAGAAATTAGTCTTCATCCAAATTGTATAATATCCCTGTTTATAGTATCGAGAGTATCCTGATTGTTAGAATAATGAGTTAAGTCACCATCAGTGACGTCACGAGTCGGGACTAGACTTTGCGGCGGAGTGACCTGAGGTCACAGGTCATTAGAGTTTCCACGTCCACTATTTCTCAAAGGTCAAATAGCCATTTTGTAATCGGGAATAGCCCTTCCCTAAGATGCTTGTGTAATTAACTTCAGTTAAAATAATTCAACCAATCTGGGTCAGTCAGTGCAACAGAGATGAGTTGTTCAACTTAAGCCTTGCTAGCAACTTGGTGAACTAGGCGGAAGAATACGCTGCTCTGGCGTCTGGGTAGAGGAGCATGTGGTAAACAGTGTGGGATCCGGAGCAACAAAGGGAAGGTGTCCACTCCACCTCTCCCAAGACCAGGAGTCCACCGCTGGTCGCAAACAAGGTAGAGTCGCTCAGAGTTGTTATAGGGAATAGGTCAACTCATTGCTTCTCATGTCAGGGTGTGATAAGTTTAGGGAGTGTTTTGATTTTTAGATTTTGTTTAGTTTTTGAATAAACCATTTAGCTATTAAGCTGTCTTTTTTATTAATTTCCATTTTTGTAAATTTATGTGTATTGGCCCGTGCCACGTGGGTAGCCGGAGAGGCCGAGTTGAGTTGGGCGCCGATTCTAACACCGAATCAGAATTCATTATTCCCTTTGATTGTTAATTAATTCCACCCTTAACGTAAATCAAAGTATATATATTACTAGTGGGGATCAAGCCCCAAGGTTTATGGATTAGCATGATCGATCCAGACCTCAATCATTGCTCAGTGTTACTGGTCTGGTGGTGGCAGCGCAAGGCGATTCTAGAGTTTTGCTAGAAGTCGGTTTCTACGTCATAAGGTTGTAGAATCTTAACACTTTCGCGCTTTAGATTAGAGATAACTCGTCGCCGTTTTCTCTTACGATTCCGCATAACAGCCTACTTTTCTCGTCCATCGAAAAAATATTTCTATAAATTCCATTTTTTAACCGAAATGGATGGGGATACTTTTGTTTTGTAGAGAATTTATTTGCGAATGTTTTGGTACCAGAATGAATATTATATCACATAAACTTCTATGAGTAAAAAAAAAATACACAAAGTATGTTTGGGGGTGTGGCGAGCGTGTGGCAGTGGGTTCCCTTTAGCCGTTGATATATCCAACACGTGGGAAATATTTGTATGTGTTTTGTATATGTCTGTGTAGGGAATTTTACTGCGATCACTGTCATACAAATTATAAAATGTTTCAACAAGTATAAACATGACAAACATCAAACGAACGAAAATAATGCGTTCGTTTCTGCCGCGAACGCATACTGAGCGACGTGGTTCTATATTTGGCGCTTCTCTTACACATGCTTTGTACAAATGTTATACAGTTCATCTTATAGAAAATTTTATTGCGAACACATTGGTATAAAAAAGAAATACGTACATAGAAAAGTAGGGTCAGGAAACGTATAAACTTTCCAAGCATGATTTCCCCCCTGTGTTTTCGCCAGTGCGCTCGCGGCTAACTACTCTCCACTTCACACACTCTTGCGGGTGGGCAATTACCTATATTAAACATTCATATGCATATGTCCGTGTAGAGAATTTTATTGCGATTCCAATGATACCAAAATTAGCGATGTAGGACAACTGTAGGCTTCGCAACCATTAAGAGAGTGGAAACATTTTGTTGCTGTTTGGCGCTCTCGGCGAGTGATCTGCATAGTTTTTTATTTGGTGTTGATACTCCTTATGCTTGGGCGGCATTTTATAGGTATGCTCTTATAGACAATTTCATTGCGAACACAGTGATACCAAATTTAAATACGTGCGCCTTCAATTATTGTCAGGACAGTCAAAAGAGTGTACACTTTTCGGTCTTACCGCGTAGGCGCGCGAAGTGCCGAAAGCATCTGGGGTATTGTTTTTTTTTGAGCGCCGAGAGCGCGAAAGTGTTAAGTCGGTCAATCGTCTTAAGACCATGTGGCGTGGGGTCGGCTCAAGTAAAAGTTTGGGGTCCCTTGGTAGAGAGTTAAATAGGGTACAGAGAGGGGATAGAGAGAACGAATACCGCACCCCGTGTTACACTGGGAACCTCACCCAGAGGAACTGGGGCCGAGCCGTCCTCCACAAACCTCGCTTCTAAAGAAAAGGTAGGAGCAGCCGAAAAAGCAGGAACAAAGGGGACCCACTGGTCAGACTCAGAAGCTCCGGCAGAGGACTAGGCTCGAATGCCTCCGTTGCCACTCCGGAAGAGGACTCCCGAGACCACCCGAGTCTCAACACCAACTAAACCCTGAAACCCTGTCCTGTCTCTGAAATCCTTAGATGTTTCGGAGCTAGCAGCAAGGGGGAGGAGGGGACTGAATGAACCACCTTAGAGGAAGGACAACAAGGGGGAGACGGAACCAAAGTTGACGCGATTCCCACCCCCAAGTCCGGAGTCCCTATAACTAAAATGGGACAGTCTCGGGGCATCCAAGAAAGCAACGAACCTATCACATTGCAGCAACCTAAACCGAGCATGCAATGCCTCTGCTGCCTGCACCCTCATATCATGTTCAGTAGCCTTGGTGAACTGGAACACATACAAAGAACAAACGTCGCACGACTCCGGGCTAAAAGAATCACCAACCCGACAAGCAGCATGGCGAAGGCACAACCGATGATTGTCACCCAGAGACAAGGGGACAGAGCTACCATCAATCTCGCACGAAGTGAGAGGGGACTCAAGGGTCAAGGGACACTGGCTGCCACACACCAGCCAGCCGGCCAGCCACTGGCTGCCACACACCAGCCAGCCACTGGCTGCCACACACCACCCAGCCACTGGCTGCCACACACCAGCCAGCCACTGGCTGCCACACACCAGCCAGCCACTGGCTGCCACACACCAGCCAGCCACTGGCTGCCACACACCAGCCAGCCACTGGCTGCCACACACCAGCCAGCCACTGGCTGCCACACACCAGCCAGCCACTGGCTGCCACACACCAGCCAGCCACTGGCTGCCACACACCAGCCAGCCACTGGCTGCCACACACCAGCCAGCCACTGGCTGCCACACACCAGCCAGCCACTGGCTGCCACACACCAGCCAGCCACTGGCTGCCACACACCAGCCAGCCACTGGCTGCCACACACCAGCCAGCCACTGGCTGCCACACACCAGCCAGCCACTGGCTGCCACACACCAGCCAGCCACTGGCTGCCACACACCAGCCAGCCACTGGCTGCCACACACCAGCCAGCCACTGGCTGCCACACACCAGCCAGCCACTGGCTGCCACACACCAGCCAGCCACTGGCTGCCACACACCAGCCAGCCACTGGCTGCCACACACCAGCCAGCCACTGGCTGCCAGCCAGCCACTGGCTGCCACACACCAGCCAGCCACTGGCTGCCAGCCAGCCACTGGCTGCCACACACCAGCCAGCCACTGGCTGCCACACACCAGCCAGCCACTGGCTGCCACACACCAGCCAGCCACTGGCTGCCACACACCAGCCAGCCACTGGCTGCCACACACCAGCCAGCCACTGGCTGCCACACACCAGCCAGCCACTGGCTGCCACACACCAGCCAGCCACTGGCTGCCACACACCAGCCAGCCAGCCAGCCAGCCACACACCAGCCAGCCACTGGCTGCCACACACCAGCCAGCCAGCCAGCCAGCCAGCCACTGGCTGCCACACACCAGCCAGCCAGCCAGCCAGCCAGCCACTGGCTGCCACACACCAGCCAGCCAGCCAGCCAGCCAGCCACTGGCTGCCACACACCAGCCAGCCAGCCAGCCAGCCAGCCACTGGCTGCCACACACCAGCCAGCCAGCCAGCCAGCCAGCCACTGGCTGCCACACACCAGCCAGCCAGCCAGCCAGCCAGCCACTGGCTGCCACACACCAGCCAGCCAGCCAGCCAGCCAGCCACTGGCTGCCACACACCAGCCAGCCAGCCAGCCAGCCAGCCACTGGCTGCCACACACCAGCCAGCCAGCCAGCCAGCCAGCCACTGGCTGCCACACACCAGCCAGCCAGCCAGCCAGCCAGCCACTGGCTGCCACACACCAGCCAGCCAGCCAGCCAGCCAGCCACTGGCTGCCACACACCAGCCAGCCAGCCAGCCAGCCAGCCACTGGCTGCCACACACCAGCCAGCCAGCCAGCCAGCCAGCCACTGGCTGCCACACACCAGCCAGCCAGCCAGCCAGCCAGCCACTGGCTGCCACACACCAGCCAGCCAGCCAGCCAGCCAGCCACTGGCTGCCACACACCAGCCAGCCAGCCAGCCAGCCAGCCACTGGCTGCCACACACCAGCCAGCCAGCCAGCCAGCCAGCCACTGGCTGCCACACACCAGCCAGCCAGCCAGCCAGCCAGCCACTGGCTGCCACACACCAGCCAGCCAGCCAGCCAGCCAGCCACTGGCTGCCACACACCAGCCAGCCAGCCAGCCAGCCAGCCACTGGCTGCCACACACCAGCCAGCCAGCCAGCCAGCCAGCCACTGGCTGCCACACACCAGCCAGCCAGCCAGCCAGCCAGCCACTGGCTGCCACACACCAGCCAGCCAGCCAGCCAGCCAGCCACTGGCTGCCACACACCAGCCAGCCAGCCAGCCAGCCAGCCACTGGCTGCCACACACCAGCCAGCCAGCCAGCCAGCCAGCCACTGGCTGCCACACACCAGCCAGCCAGCCAGCCAGCCAGCCACTGGCTGCCACACACCAGCCAGCCAGCCAGCCAGCCAGCCACTGGCTGCCACACACCAGCCAGCCAGCCAGCCAGCCAGCCACTGGCTGCCACACACCAGCCAGCCAGCCAGCCAGCCAGCCACTGGCTGCCACACACCAGCCAGCCAGCCAGCCAGCCAGCCACTGGCTGCCACACACCAGCCAGCCAGCCAGCCAGCCAGCCACTGGCTGCCACACACCAGCCAGCCAGCCAGCCAGCCAGCCACTGGCTGCCACACACCAGCCAGCCAGCCAGCCAGCCAGCCACTGGCTGCCACACACCAGCCAGCCAGCCAGCCAGCCAGCCACTGGCTGCCACACACCAGCCAGCCAGCCAGCCAGCCAGCCACTGGCTGCCACACACCAGCCAGCCAGCCAGCCAGCCAGCCACTGGCTGCCACACACCAGCCAGCCAGCCAGCCAGCCACTGGCTGCCACACACCAGCCAGCCAGCCAGCCAGCCACTGGCTGCCACACACCAGCCAGCCAGCCAGCCAGCCACTGGCTGCCACACACCAGCCAGCCAGCCAGCCAGCCACTGGCTGCCACACACCAGCCAGCCAGCCAGCCAGCCACTGGCTGCCACACACCAGCCAGCCAGCCAGCCAGCCACTGGCTGCCACACACCAGCCAGCCAGCCAGCCAGCCACTGGCTGCCACACACCAGCCAGCCAGCCAGCCAGCCACTGGCTGCCACACACCAGCCAGCCAGCCAGCCAGCCACTGGCTGCCACACACCAGCCAGCCAGCCAGCCACTGGCTGCCACACACCAGCCAGCCAGCCAGCCAGCCACTGGCTGCCACACACCAGCCAGCCAGCCAGCCAGCCACTGGCTGCCACACACCAGCCAGCCAGCCAGCCACTGGCTGCCACACACCAGCCAGCCAGCCAGCCACTGGCTGCCACACACCAGCCAGCCAGCCAGCCACTGGCTGCCACACACCAGCCAGCCAGCCAGCCACTGGCTGCCACACACCAGCCAGCCAGCCAGCCACTGGCTGCCACACACCAGCCAGCCAGCCAGCCACTGGCTGCCACACACCAGCCAGCCAGCCAGCCACTGGCTGCCACACACCAGCCAGCCAGCCAGCCACTGGCTGCCACACACCAGCCAGCCAGCCAGCCACTGGCTGCCACACACCAGCCAGCCAGCCAGCCACTGGCTGCCACACACCAGCCAGCCAGCCAGCCACTGGCTGCCACACACCAGCCAGCCAGCCAGCCACTGGCTGCCACACACCAGCCAGCCAGCCAGCCACTGGCTGCCACACACCAGCCAGCCAGCCACTGGCTGCCACACACCAGCCAGCCAGCCACTGGCTGCCACACACCAGCCAGCCAGCCACTGGCTGCCACACACCAGCCAGCCAGCCACTGGCTGCCACACACCAGCCAGCCAGCCACTGGCTGCCACACACCAGCCAGCCAGCCACTGGCTGCCACACACCAGCCAGCCAGCCACTGGCTGCCACACACCAGCCAGCCAGCCACTGGCTGCCACACACCAGCCAGCCAGCCACTGGCTGCCACACACCAGCCAGCCAGCCACTGGCTGCCACACACCAGCCAGCCAGCCACTGGCTGCCACACACCAGCCAGCCAGCCACTGGCTGCCACACACCAGCCAGCCAGCCACTGGCTGCCACACACCAGCCAGCCAGCCACTGGCTGCCACACACCAGCCAGCCAGCCACTGGCTGCCACACACCAGCCAGCCAGCCACTGGCTGCCACACACCAGCCAGCCAGCCACTGGCTGCCACACACCAGCCAGCCAGCCACTGGCTGCCACACACCAGCCAGCCAGCCACTGGCTGCCACACACCAGCCAGCCGGCCACTGGCTGCCACACACCAGCCAGCCAGCCACACACCAGCCAGCCAGCCACTGGCTGCCACACACCAGCCAGCCAGCCACTGGCTGCCACACACCAGCCAGCCAGCCACTGGCTGCCACACACCAGCCAGCCAGCCACTGGCTGCCACACACCAGCCAGCCAGCCACTGGCTGCCACACACCAGCCAGCCAGCCACTGGCTGCCACACACCAGCCAGCCAGCCACTGGCTGCCACACACCAGCCAGCCAGCCACTGGCTGCCACACACCAGCCAGCCAGCCACTGGCTGCCACACACCAGCCAGCCAGCCACTGGCTGCCACACACCAGCCAGCCAGCCACTGGCTGCCACACACCAGCCAGCCAGCCACTGGCTGCCACACACCAGCCAGCCAGCCACTGGCTGCCACACACCAGCCAGCCAGCCACTGGCTGCCACACACCAGCCAGCCAGCCACTGGCTGCCACACACCAGCCAGCCAGCCACTGGCTGCCACACACCAGCCAGCCAGCCACTGGCTGCCACACACCAGCCAGCCACTGGCTGCCACACACCAGCCAGCCACTGGCTGCCACACACCAGCCAGCCACTGGCTGCCACACACCAGCCAGCCACTGGCTGCCACACACCAGCCAGCCACTGGCTGCCACACACCAGCCAGCCACTGGCTGCCACACACCAGCCAGCCACTGGCTGCCACACACCAACCAGCCACTGGCTGCCACACACCAGCCAGCCACTGGCTGCCACACACCAGCCAGCCACTGGCTGCCACACACCAACCAGCCACTGGCTGCCACACACCAGCCAGCCAGCCAGCCAGCCACTGGCTGCCACACACCAGCCAGCCAGCCAGCCACTGGCTGCCACACACCAGCCAGCCAGCCAGCCAGCCACTGGCTGCCACACACCAGCCAGCCAGCCAGCCACTGGCTGCCACACACCAGCCAGCCAGCCACTCCCTCCATCAACACCTCACTCACCAACATTCTCCTCCCACCATTGTGTTTTTGCTTTTATTCACTATAAACAGACGTTATATATAAGTATCTACATGTTTTGTTCACCATAACTGTACATCTAAGCTTGTATGGTGAGTTCAGGCAATAAGATACGCACACCAGCTGACACACACTGGAGTTAAGTGATGTAATACAGCTGCAGACACCAGACATTGTTGCACTCACGGAGACAAAACTTGAAGATGTAATTTTAAATGAGGTCATATTCCCAAGGGGCTACTCAATTTGGAGACGGGACAGAAAAATTAGGAAAGGCGGTGGCGTTGCTGTGCTGGTAAAAGAACACCTAAAGGTGAAGGAAATAATGACTGCCAATCCACAAGAAGTTGACATAATAGCACTAGAGATCTGCTATGAGGATGATAAACTAATGATGATAAATGCATATAGTCCACCGCCAAGCAGCACATGGTCAAAGGAGGAGCTAGATAGTAAACGTGAAGGTCTTATAACAATAATGAGAGAGATTATAGCGAGAGCGGATAACGATAGATCACGACTGTTGATAGTCGGTGACTTCAACTTGAAATCCATAGACTGGGAAGCATATGAAGCTAAAACAGAAGATTTTTGGACCTGTAAATTTGTAGACCTCATCCTGGAAACATTCTTGTATCAACATGTTAAACAAGCTACGAGGATGAGGGAAGGGGACGTTCCCTCCATGCTAGATTTGATATTTACCAGGAAGGAGGAAGAGATATTTGACATTCAGTACCTTCCTCCCTTGGGTAAAAGTGACCATGTCTTTTTGGGAATAAAGTATGCAATGCATTATAAGCTGGAAGAAAATAAGGAGGTTGAAGCAGTTGAAAAACCAGACTTCAGGAGAGGACATTATGGTGACCTTAGAAATTTTTTTAGTGAGTATAATTGGACAGACTTGATGCTAGGCAAGGAAGTGAATGAGATGTATGGCAAGTTTTGTGAAATATATGATAAAGGCACACAAAAATTTATACCAAAACAGAGAAGCAGAACTAGGAAACAGGATTGGTTCAATAGAAATTGCGAGAGGGCTAGAGACCGAAAGACACAAAAATGGAATCAATACAGGAAGAGGCCGAACCCCCAAACATACCAGCGATACAAAGATGCGAGAAACAACTACACGGCAGTGAGGAGAGAGGCAGAAAGAAATTTTGAAAAAGGGATTGCGGACAAATGTAAAACAGAACCAGGTCTATTCTATAAATTCATAAACAACAAATTGCAGGTAAAGGATAATATTCAGAGGTTGAAAATGGGAAATAGATTCACGGAAGATGAAAAGGAAATGTGTGAAACACTAAACGAAAAGTTCCAAAGTGTGTTTGTACAAAATGAAATCTTTAGGGAACCAGATACAATAAGAATTCCAGAGAACAACATAGAACACATAGAGGTGTCTAGAGACGAAGTGGAAAAAATGCTCAAGGAGCTCGGTAAGAACAAAGCAGCTGGCCCAGATGGCGTTTCACCATGGGTTCTGAGAGAATGTGCATCTGAGCTCAGCATTCCACTTCACCTGATCTTTCAGGCATCCCTGTGTACAGGAATCGTAGCAGACGGGTGGAAACAGGCTAACATAGTTCCAATCTACAAAAGTGGCAGCAGGGAAGACCCCCTCAATTATAGACCTGTATCATTGACAAGTGTAATAGTGAAAGTATTGGAAAAACTAATCAAAACTAAATGGGTAGAACACCTAGAGAGAAATGATATAATATCAGACAGACAGTATGGTTTTCGATCTGGAAGATCCTGTGTATCGAATTTACTCAGTTTCTATGATCGAGCCACAGAGATATTACAGGAAAGAGATGGTTGGGTTGACTGCATCTATCTGGACCTAAAAAAGGCTTTCGACAGAGTTCCACATAAGAGGTTGTTCTGGAAACTGGAAAATATTGGAGGGGTGACAGGTAAGCTTCTATCATGGATGAAAAATTTTCTGACTGATAGAAAAATGAGGGCAGTAATCAGAGGCAATGTATCAGAATGGAGAAATGTCACAAGTGGAGTACCACAGGGTTCAGTTCTTGCACCAGTGATGTTTATTGTGTACATAAATGATCTACCAGTTGGTATACAGAATTATATGAACATGTTTGCTGATGATGCTAAGATAATAGGAAGGATAAGAAATTTAGATGACTGTCATGCCCTTCAAGAAGACCTGGACAAAATAAGTATATGGAGCACCACTTGGCAAATGGAATTTAATGTTAATAAATGTCATGTTATGGAATGTGGAATAGGAGAACATAGACCCCACACAACCTATATATTATGTGAGAAATCTTTAAAGAATTCTGATAAAGAAAGAGATCTAGGAGTGGTTCTAGATAGAAAACTATCACCTGAGGACCACATAAAGAATATTGTGCAAGGAGCCTATGCTATGCTTTCTAACTTCAGAATTACATTTAAATACATGGATGGCGATATACTAAAGAAATTGTTCATGACTTTTGTTAGGCCAAAGCTAGAATATGCAGCTGTTGTGTGGTGCCCATATCTTAAGAAGCACATCAACAAACTGGAAAAGGTGCAAAGACATGCTACTAAGTGGCTCCCAGAACTGAAGGGCAAGAGCTACGAGGAGAGGTTAGAAGCATTAAATATGCCAAAACTAGAAGACAGAAGAAAAAGAGGTGATATGATCACTACATACAAAATAGTAACAGGAATTGATAAAATCGACAGGGAAGACTTCCTGAGACCTGGAATTTCAAGAACAAGAGGTCATAGATTTAAACTAGCTAAACACAGATGCCGAAGAAATATAAGAAAATTCACCTTCGCAAATAGAGTGGTAGACGGTTGGAACAAGTTAAGTGAGAAGGTGGTGGAGGCCAAGACCATCGGTAGTTTCAAAGCGTTATATGACAAAGAGTGCTGGGAAGACAGGACACCACGAGTGTAGCTCTCATCCTGTAACTACACTTAGGTAATTACACTTAGGTAATTACACAGTCAGCTGGTGGCTGCCGCCATCACTGGTTCAAGGCCAGACTCACTAATACTTCAACAATACTGTTTGTGGTGTTATTACACTATATATGCACATTATATATAAGTATCTACATGTTTTATTCTCCATACCTGTACAAATAACCTGGTATGGTACCCAAAGACCATAGTGGCTACCAGTACACAACATGACGTCATGCAAACGGACGACGTTACCTTCCTCGCCAAAATGGCGCCTCCCAACATACTCCTTTTGCTGTTATTACACTATACAATATACACACATGCTAACAAGCGTGTTAACATGCTTGGCCTGAGTTGTAGTGGGTCATCTTTGGTTGCTGGGGGTTTGTGTTATGGCCTACTCAACAATTGGCCGGTGTGGTTTCCCAGTTGGGCCACGTGTCTGCTAGCCAGGGATTGGGTTCTTACCCAGCTTGCTGGGTTCAAGTTCCTGGTGAACAAGTGCAAGTTCCTGGTGAACAAGTGCAAGTTCCTGGAGAACAAGTGCAAGTTCCTGGTGAACAAGTGCAAGTTCCTGGTGAACAAGTGCAAGTTCCTGGTGAACAAGTGCAAGTTCCTGGTGAACAAGTGTAAGTTCCTGGTGAACAAGTGCAAGTTCCTGGTGAACAAGTGCAAGTTCCTGGTGAACAAGTGCAAGTTCCTGGTGAACAAGTGTAAGTTCCTGGTGAACAAGTGCAAGTTCCTGGTGAACAAGTGCAAGTTCCTGGTGAACAAGTGCAAGTTCCTGGTGAACAAGTGCAAGTTCCTGGAGAACAAGTGTAAGTTCCTGGTGAACAAGTGCAAGTTCCTGGTGAACAAGTGCAAGTTCCTGGTGAACAAGTGCAAGTTCCTGGTGAACAAGTGTAAGTTCCTGGTGAACAAGTGCAAGTTCCTGGTGAACAAGTGCAAGTTCCTGGTGAACAAGTGCAAGTTCCTGGTGAACAAGTGCAAGTTCCTGGAGAACAAGTGTAAGTTCCTGGTGAACAAGTGCAAGTTCCTGGTGAACAAGTGCAAGTTCCTGGTGAACAAGTGCAAGTTCCTGGTGAACAAGTGCAAGTTCCTGGAGAACAAGTGTAAGTTCCTGGAGAACAAGTGCAAGTTCCTGGTGAACAAGTGTAAGTTCCTGGTGAACAAGTGCAAGTTCCTGGTGAACAAGTGCAAGTTCCTGGAGAACAAGTGTAAGTTCCTGGTGAACAAGTGCAAGTTCCTGGTGAACAAGTGCAAGTTCCTGGTGAACAAGTGCAAGTTCCTGGTGAACAAGTGTAAGTTCCTGGTGAACAAGTGTAAGTCCCAGTTCTGTCCTAGGTTCAGACTTGGTGTGGCCTTATGTGGGACTCATTATTGGGAATATTTCCTTTCACCTGATGTGTCTGCAAACTTAGCAATAAATAATTACCCAAGAGTTACGCAGCTGATGTGGTTTGCGTAACTCACAGGTAATTATTAATCAGGTAATCATGGGAAAGGTCAGTAGGTGATTGCGACAAAATTAAGTATCTATTGCTCGATGTGTGCAGCAGCAATGGGGAAATCAGAATTTCTCATAACAGTCAACAATAACATCTAGCTTACCTTCAAATTTTCAGCTTGTTCATAAAAGGACTTTTCATCCCCTTTCAATTTTTCAAATGCTATTGAAGATTCTCTGAAAGAATTCTGACTGCTAGCAACTTCTTCCTTGATCTTTTCCAACTGTTTGAAAGAGAAAGGAGAAAGAAATAATAAAATAATAATAATTTGTCATCCACACTTCTGTGGAAATAAACATTTCATTCAATAGCTCAGTTGATAGATCTTTGGCCTCACGCGCGTTGGGTCAGCGGTATAAATGGGTAGAATTATTACATGTTGTATTGAGGATATTCGTATTCTTCAGAGGTATAATTAAGGGGGACCAGGCAACTTCTTCACTCGGATCTTCAACAGACATATCCTGAAAGCCGCAACCTCTCCCCACTTCTGTAAATTGTCGACAATGTACCAAGGCAGCATGTTCCACGGGGGCAAGATGGGAAAATTGGCATACTTTGCAAAGTGAGGAATCTTAACATGGAACTAATTCCATCAAGTGAGAAGTGAGGTAATGGGAAGGGAATTATCAGGAGATAATGCCAAGCCATCACGACTATATATCACTTGGAAGGGGTCAGGATAAGGATTTTGGATGGGACGGGAGGAGGAAGGAATGGTGCCTAACCACTTGGACGGTCGGGTGGAGGGAATGGGAGAGGTTGTGGACAAAAGGCCATATATATATTATATATATATATTATATTACATATATTATATTATATATATATATATATATTATATTATATATTCGTGTGGATCCTCTTCGGTCACCAAAAGATACTCAAGCGTGTGAAGTTGGAATTTACTTACATTAATTTGAGCTTCTCTCAACACTGCTTCCTGTTGTTTTATATCTTCCTCAAGTTGAGACACATCTGGTGGGGGAGGCTCCTCTTGATTCATCAAGTTGGCCAACTGTAAACGTGACTGATCCAACATTTTCTGTTGGACAAAATGACATGCATTATATTATTATAAATAAAAAAATTAATAATAGCAATATTATATATATATATATATATATATATATATATATATATATATATATATATATAAATATATATATATATATATATATATATATATATATATATATATATATATATATATATATATATATATGAATATATATATATATATGAATATATATATATATATGAATATATATATATATATATAAATATATATATATATATATATATATATATATATATATATATATATATATATATATATAAAAGAGAGAGAGAGAGAGAGAGAGAGAGAGAGAGAGAGAGAGAGAGAGAGAGAGAGAGAGAGAGAGAGAGAGAGAGAGAGAGATGAGAGAGAGATGAGAGAGAGATGAGAGAGAGATGAGAGAGAGATGAGAGAGAGATGAGAGAGAGATGAGAGAGAGATGAGAGAGAGATGAGAGAGAGATGAGAGAGAGATGAGAGAGAGATGAGAGAGAGATGAGAGAGAGATGAGAGAGAGATGAGAGAGAGATGAGAGAGAGATGAGAGAGAGATGAGAGAGAGATGAGAGAGAGATGAGAGAGAGATGAGAGAGATGAGAGAGATGAGAGAGAGAGAGATGGAGAGAGAGAGAGAGAGAGAGAGAGAGAGAGAGAGAGAGAGAGAGAGAGAGAGAGAGAGAGAGAGAGAGAGAGAGAGAGAGAGAGAGAGAGAGATGAAAGAGATGGAGAGAGAGATGAAAGAGATGGAGAGAGAGATGGAGAGAGAGAGATGAAGAGAGAGAGATGGAGAGATGAGAGAGAGAGAGAGATGAAGAGAGACAGAGATGAAGAGAGAGACAGAGATGAAGAGAGAGACAGAGATGAAGAGAGATACAGAGATGAAGAGACAGAGAGAGAGAGAGAGAGAGAAAATCTTCAGGGAAGCAGACAATAAGAATTCCAGAGAACAACAAAGAGCACATAAAGGTGTCTAAAGACAAAGTGGAAAAAATGCTCAAGGAGCTAAGTAAGAACAAAGCAGTTGGTCCAGATGGAGTTTCACCATGGGTTCTGAGAGAATGTGCACCTGAGCTCAGCATTCCACTCCAACCGATTTTTCAGGCATCCCTGTGTACAGGAGTTGTAGCTGATGTGTGAAAAAAGCCTAACATAGTTCCAATCTACAAAAGTGGCAGCAGGGAAGACCCCCCTCAATTATAGACCTGTATCATTGACAAGTGTAATAGTCAAGATATTGGAAAAAATAATTAAAACTAAATGGGTAGAACACCTGGAGAAAAAATATAATATCAGACAGACAGTATGGTTTTCGATCTGGAAGATCCTATGTAAGGAACTTACTCAGTTTCTATGATCGAGCCACAGAGATTTTACAGGAAAGAGAGGATTAGGTTGACTGCATCTATCTGGACCTAAAAAAGGCTTTCGACAGAGTTCCACATAAGAGGTTGTTCTGGAAACAGACATATTGGAGGGGTGACAGGTAAGCTTCTAACATGGATGAAAAATGTCCTAACCGCCAGAAAAATGAGGGCCGTAATCAGAGGCAATGTATCGGATTGGAGAAATGTCACAAGTGGCATACCACAGGGTTCAGTTCTTGCACCGGTAATGTTCCTTGTCTACATAAACGATCTACCAGTTGGAATACAGAATTATATGAACGTGTTTGATGATGATGCTAAGATAATACGGAAGATAAGAAACCTAGATGATTGGCATGCACTTCAAGAAGACCTGGACAAAATAAGTATATGGAGCAACACTTGGCAAATGGAATTTAATGTTAATAGATGCCATGTTATGGAATGTGGAACTGGAGAACATAGACCCCCACACAACCTATAAATTATGTGAGAAATCTTTAAAGAATTCTGACAAAGAAAGGGAACTAGGGTCTAGGGGTTATTTTGAGATCTTGAGATGATTTCGGGACTTTTTAGTGTCCCCGCGGCCCGGTCCTAGACCAGGCCTCCACCCCCAGGAAGTAGCCCGTGACAGCTGGCTAACACCCAGGTACCTATTTTACTGCTAGGTAACAGGGGCATAGGGTGAAAGAAACTCTGCCCATTGTTTCTCGCCGGCGCCCGGGATCGAACCTGGGACCACAGGATCACAAGTCCAGCGTGCTGTCCGCTCGGCCGACCGGGGTGGTTCTAGATAGAAAACTGTCACCCGAGGACCACATTAAGAACATTGTGCGAGGAGCCTATGCTACACTTTCTAACTTCAGAATTGCTTTTAAATACATGAATGGAGAAATACTAAAGAAACTGTTCATGACTTTTGTTAGACCAAAGCTGGAATATGCAGCGGTTGCATGGTGCCCATATCTTAAGAAGCATATAAGCAAACTGGAAAAGGTGCAACAACATGTCCTTCAGCTTTGGGAGCCACTTAGTGGCAAGAGCTATGAGGAAAGGTTAGAGGCATTAAATATGCAAAAACTAGGAGATAGAAGAAAAAGAGGCGATATGATCACTACATACAAAATAATAACATGAATCAATAAAATTGAAAGGGAAGAATTCCTGAGACCCGGAACTTCAAGAACAAGAGGTCAAAGATTTAAACTAACGAAACAAAGCTGCCAGAGGAATATAAGAAAAATTCACTTTTGTAAACAGTGGTAGACGGTTGGAAAAAGTTAGGCAAGAAGGTGATGGAGGCCAAAACCGTCAGTAATTTCAAAGCATTATATGACAGAGTGCTGGGTAGATGGGACACCACGAGCATAGCTCTCATCCTGTAACTACACTTAGGTAATTACACACATACACACACACTCACGTATACTGTACTAATATACAGTAATTTACATGCACTAACCAGCTGTGACAAGTTTCAGCAATTACCTTAAAACACCATCCAAACTTCATACACAAGGATAAAAGTAGGAATGATGGAGACAGAATGAGGGGAAGAAAGGAAAGGAAAATGGATAAGGAAGGTGAGAGGAAAGAGTAAGGAAAGACAAGGGGAAGACAGAAAGAAGATGAGAGGAAATAGAGATGAAGTGGGAGACTTGGGAGGAAAAAGAGGGATAGGAAGAGGGGTGTCAAGAGGTAAAAAGATAGGAATAAAGAGGAGAAATAACAAAATGCTGAATGGAAAGGAAAACAAAAGTAGACACATTAGAAACAAACCTTATTAAGCATCAGCTTTCTTCTCGATGGCAATATTTCAGCTTCTAGGTTACTCATGTTCACTCGTTCCTCCTGCATTTGCTTATTAAACTCTTCCATGTTTTTTCTCATTTCTTGCAACTTAGCTTGAGTGTTCCTTCATAAGGAAAAATTCTATCAGATATATACATACAGTAACATTACAAAGGCACATAAGTGAATAGACATAAGATTTATACGAGAAATTTTTCTGATACAGGTAAATATGCCATTTTCAAAGGTGTCCGGCCCAGGACCTAACAAAAACTCATGTTTTCAAATGGGAATTCTTCAGAAAAACAAAAATCAGCGTTGAATGTAACTTAATGCCATTTTCTTTACGAGACCCGTCGGCTCCCCAGAGCTTATCCAGGCTGAAATGGTTATGTTAGACTTTGGCATCAGTGTGAATGGAGTTCTTAGCCGTACCAAGGACCACGAACCAGAACCTGGCCCCTTCAGAATGGCACGAGGAGCAATGGCCTGTAGAAACCCCCATGAAATTGGAAGCATTCTATGTCTGCCATCGACCGGATCAGGCACCCAGAAAGGTAAGCATCCCAAAACAAACCCCTATTCTGGTTGAAACTACTACTGAAAGTCAAACAAGTGGACAGACCTCCCCAAAGAAAAACGAGCAAATGAGTATGACATTCCACGTGCCGCGCCACTGTCTGCGCAGTTCCCCACTTCCCGGGAGGGGAAAGGGGGAGCCCCAGACCCCTCACGCCAGCTACCCACACCTTCAGTTCTGAGGCTGGATGTCAAAAAAACAGACAAAAAAAAAAACGCCGACCGGAGAAAGGGAAGGATGCCGGGGAGCCTCCGGGTCTCACCCAGAAAATGACGTTTCATTACATTCAACGCTGGTTTTCTGTGGGGAGCAGAAGCGGCTCCCCAGAGCTACTTACTCCTAGGAGACCCGAACCCTGAACAGGGAAGAAGGGAATCCAGATCAACCCAAAGTGCGTCCCCAAACACCGAAGCCGTGGCGAGCAAATAACGGCGGAGAGCCGCAACCGGACACAACACGTGATGCACCCCCGTCCTGACCAACCAATCACCAGAGGCAAAAGAACAGAAACTTCTGTGCCAGAGGAGAGCATGAAGCTCCCAGACCCGACCCCCAGAGGCCAATTCCAACAGGAAAAAAGCCTTGGAGAAACAGGCCTCAACCGAAGGGGCCACAACAAACCGATGGGGAGAGAGATAAGAGAGCACCCTGTCCAACGACCAGGATGACTAGCAACACACGAGCAGGCCAAAGGCGAAACAATGCCCAAGACAACTTGCGAAACGGCGTAGAAGTGATATCGATGCCGAAAGCAAGCTGCAGCGGCTCTGCCAGTGCCGCACGATACGAGGCGACAGTATTCGGCATAAGATGACGGTCCTGAAACAGCCACAAGAGAAAAGACAAGACAACCTTAACAGACAGCGAAATACACCTACAAAGAGACAAAAAGAAATGGAAGGACTGCCAGGAAACTTCATTCTGCTGCCGAGGCGAAGCTCACAAGAGGGACATCATTAACAAAGCCACCTGATTACCATACAGATGGTGAAAGACTCGAGTAAAAAATACCAGACACGAAGACTCGAGGAGAATAACGAACCAGCCACATAACAGACTGGACCGATCCTGCTGAAAGAGGCAAAGCCACGGGAAAACCCCTGGGGTTCAGACATTGAGCAAGCAGCGCCTTAAACAAAGGCTAGTCCGGCCACCAAGGGGGCCAAGAAGACTACTATTCCCTGGTAAGTCTCCAAGCAAGCTAGGACCTGGAGCAACAGCTGAACCATGAGGCAACAGCTGAACCATGGGGAAGAGGTACTGGTAACCCCACCTCGACCAGTCCTGCCGAAAAGCATCGACCCTGATGGCCTCACAGTCGGGGAAGGGTGCCACATATACCTTGAGATGCCTTGACCACGCTGACACGAAGAGGTCCACCTCCAGGAGCCCGTACGTCTGGCAGAGCCAACTGAATGAATCGGCGTTGACCATCCATTCTGTGGACAGGGGAGTGAACCGAGACAGACCGTCCACCAGGACGTTGGACACCTCCCGAATGTGAACTGCCAGGAAAGCCAAACCCCGAGAACTCAGCAGATGAGTCACCCGAAGCGACCACCCCCAAAGGGCCAAGGACTGCATCGAACCCCCACGGTTCAGGCTATGAACCACCAGGAAGTAGTCCGAATGGAGCTTGCTCGTCAATCCGCAAAGGACCTGAACCTTCCGAAGCGACATCCACACCGCCGTGAACTGCCGCCCCATGCCGTGGGCCCAACAGAAGGACGGACCCCACTGCCCCAGCCACCTGGTGAGGACTGGTCTCAAAGCCCCAGCCAAGAGACAACGCATCCATGAACACACCGCGTGAGGGCACGGGGAGGCGCCAAGGCACTGAAGCATAAAAAACCCAAAGAGGAAGCTGGCGAAGTAGCAGCCGACGCAAGACCCCCGGAGGCCGAACCCAGCAATTGCGAGAGGTGGAAAGAACGTCCCTGAAAGAACCAGAACAGCCGACGAAGCTAAACCCGACCTGGTGGGTAGACCATCATAAAGTAAAGTTCAGGCTCCTGCACAAACCCTAGAGCAACCGCAGAGTGACCCAGGAGCCCCCAGAAACAAGCGAAGGCGGGATCGCAGCCGAAGCAGAGACTCCGAAGGGAGAGAGAAGGAAGCAGTCCAAGTGTCCCACACAAGAGAGGGAACCTGAGAGAGAACCAGATGGGACTTCTGCCCATTCACCAGGAACCCGAACACGACGAGCTGGGAAAAAAACAGATCCCTGGCCAGCAGACACGCGGACTGGCTGGGAGCCCAGACCAGTCGGTCATCGAGGACCTAAGAGACGCAGTACCATCACCTGAAGACCTTAGAGAGACATAGATGGGCCATCACTACCCGGACAAGGAGTGTGAACATGCGAGGTGCCAGGTTCAACCCGAACAGGAGACAACAAAAGCGGTCACTGAGACGCCGCACAACAAAACTGAGCCAATCCCTGAACCTCGGATAAATCAGGACGTGTCAATGCTCATTCTGGACGACCCCGGACTTCCAGGACGCTCCTTGCGAGAACCCGACTTATGCACAGAGCAATCACCGCTCCAACCAGACAAAGACGGGCAGCAAAGGCAGCGCCAGCACAGAAACCGGCACCAGTGGCCTACCACGACGAGAGGAACTTCAAGCCCTGGCGCGACCCTTCCATGAGGAACCCCCCCCCCCGGGACCCCCGAAGAACCAACCAGTCCGACATCGGGCGACAACTAGATGAGGTCTCCTGCAGACTCTGCAAACAGCAGGGACAAAATTGCAAGGAAAACTTAAAGAGCTAGGGCCCAAGCAGATCCAACGAGGAAGCGAGCACCACCTGCCGACACGCAAGACGTGAAGGAATAAAACGGCAACGCCGCATCCTGCAGGATCGGTGCAAACAGCTTCAACAGCGTAGATGAAGCATGCGCCACCAAAACCAAGACACCAGACACAGGAACGGCCCCAAGTACTTCTACATCCTCCTCAAGTCAATCCGAAGACAGCTCCAGGAGGGAAAAGAACCACAAGACCGAAGCCAGCAAAGCCACGAGCACCCAAGGCCTCAGTCACTAGTGCAGTCGAAAGGGAGGGAACCTGCATGTGAAACTGCACCACGCCAACATCCCGCTGAAGGGCAGGGCCAAAGAAACACGCATTGAGTTGTTCGAAGTCGCACCCCCCTCCCAGGTAAACCTGGACAACCGTCAGCGTCTCCTGCTTCTCAAGAGTGCGGGTACCACAGAAAGCACTCCAAGCATCCAAAGACAACACAGGGCAGTCTACTAGCCAGGATGAATAAAACCTCATAATGAACCCAGTAGGAATACGAAGACCCAAACCTGAATGAAGACAGATACATTATAGAGGCGTAATCTGGGTCGTGCAGGAGGTAAGCTGCAATGGCCGCCCGCACCTCATGAGGCGGGTTTTCTAGAAAACCTCTAGAAAGACGAAACCGACGAACCCAAAAGGACACGGAACCGATCCCGGGGAAGGCCAACACTAAATCCAACTTGTACACAGGAGGGGGGGGGGGGGGGGGGAAGAAAACCCCACTTCTTGCAACAGTAAGCCCCACTCAGAGGGTAGAAAAACCCAGGTGGGGTCCAACGGAGCCCAAGGCCCCCAAGTCAGCCCCTCCCCAACCCCAAGACCCTGGGCCAAGTCATCCTCCAAAGCCCCGGCCTCAAAAGAAAAAGCCGGGGCAGCTGAAAAGGGAGGAAGGAAACCGCCCATAGGTCAGACCCAGACACCACAGCTGGAGGAACCAACTCGAATGCCTCCGTCGACAGCCAGAAATAGGCACCCCGAGACAGCCCGAATCTCAGAACCTTCTAAACCCTGTCCCGTTCCGGAAGCCCTCAGACGCTTTGGAGCCAGAAGCAGGGGAGAGGGGGGACCAGAATGCACCACAGCAGGGAAAGAACGAGTGGGTGCAGACTGAACCAAGGCCAAAGCTACCAACACCACCAAGTCCGGGTCCCTATAAGCAAAACGGGGCAGCCTCGAGGCTTCCGGGTTAGCAATCAACCTATATCTAGCATGCAATGCCTGAGCTGCCTGCATCCAGATAGTCATCAGTGGACTGGGTGAACCGAGTCACTAAGAAGCAACAAAACTCGCAGGACTCTGGGTCGAAGGTGTCACCGACTCAACAGGCAGCATGACAGAGGCAAAAGCAGCGAGTTACACTGACACAAGGGGACAGAGCAACCCTCAAACTCGCACAAGGCGAAAGGGGACCCAGGAGTCGCATCCATCGAACCCCTTGGGGCCCCCGCTGGGTTTCCCATGGCCCTTTGAATGGTGAAGCTAAGCAAAGCCCAGGCAAGGTACTGCAAATTGGCGCCCAAATCTACCAATCAAACTTCTAAAGGCTGAACCCCCAGGACGTGTCCACTCACAGGGGCCTAGCAGGGGATACCATCCAGAAACACAGATGCATATAATCCTAAGTATAGATAGAGGGCAACCAACTAAAGGCAGACCCCCACATCAGGCAGGAAAATAAAAACAAAATAAAAACCCCTCAAGAGGACAATGTACCCAGGTGGAACAGAGCCGGCTGCTATACTAGGTGATAACTAGCTGTGCCCCTACCAGCGCAAACTAACCCTTACCCTAAGGTAAACAAGGAGGAAACCCCCAGAACACTCAGGGCAGTCTATTACCGAGCAGCAAAAGACCAAACAGAGGTAGACCCCAAGGTGACTTGGGGAAGATGGCCTCAAGCCCCAAGGGCAGTATTTACAGGTAGGGCAATTAGGGAAGGCAACCCTAAGTGCATACAGCCCAAGCACCTGTGAAATTACCCAGCTCACGCACCACCCTGAAGACAGCACTAGACACAAGGCACAGCACTGAACACAGAAAGCAGGAGCTGGAGTCAAACGACCAAGCCTCAAACACATCAGCCGAGAACTAAAGGTGTGGGTAGCTGGCATGAGGGGTCTGGGGGTCCCCCGTCACATGGAGGGGGTTAGCTGCGCAGACGACGGCGTGGCACGTGATGATGTCATGCTCACTTGCTCGTTTTTTAGGGGGAGTTCTGTCCACTCGTTTGACTTTCAGTAATTTCAACTAGAACAGGGGTTTATTTTGGGATGCTTACCTTTCTCGGTACCTGACCCAGTCGATGGCAGACATAGAATGATCCAAATCACATGTGCATTTTTATAGGCCATTGCTCTTCGTGCCTCTTTGAGGGGGGCCAGGTTCTGGCTCGTGGGTAGGCCTAAGAACTCCATTCACACTGACTGTTGCCAAAGTTTAATATATCCTTACCAGCCTGGATAGCCCCGGGGAGCCATAGGAGTGCCCCCCCCACAAAAGTCTTTACTCCTACACAGTAAACTTAAATTAAATAAATGTTTGGGGAACAAATTATTGTATTTTCATCTTACATTACTTTTAATGAAATAACTTAGTTGGGTTGATGTACAAATGTATGTGTATATAGAAAATATATTAAAGTACATATATGGTAGCCAATACCAGTGTAGTATTGTAAGTGATCAAAACATATTTATACATGTTGTATAGTACTGCGAATAATCAAAGCCATTAATGTTTTTTAATATAAAAAAAAACCAGCGTTGAATGTAATGAAACGCCATTTTCTGGGTGAGACCCGGAGGCTCCCCGGAGCTTTACCGGCTGATATGCTAATGTCAGACTTTGGCATCAGTCATGTGTATGGAGTTCTAGGGCCTACCGGGGACCACGAGCCAGAACCTGGCCCCCTCAGAGAGGCAAGGGGAGCAATGGCCTATAGAAACCCCCATGTGGTTGGAAGCATTCTATGTCTGCCATCGACCGGGTCAAGCATCCAGAAAGGTAAGCATTCCAAAACAAACCCCTATTCTGGTGAAAATTGCTACCTAAAGCCGAACTAGTGGATAGAACTCTTCAACAGAAAACAAGGAAACTAGTATGACGTCATACGTCACCGCGCCGCTGTCTGCGCAGCTCCCCCCTCCCCGAGAGGGGGAAGGGGGAGCCCCAGACCTCCCACGCCGGCTATCCACCCATCAGTTCTGAGGCTGGATGTCAAAACACGCGAAAAACGCCGACCGGAGGGAGGGAGGGTTGCTGGGGAGCCTCCGGGTCTCACCCAGAAAATGGCGTTTCATTACATTCAACGCTGGTTTTCTGGGGGGAGCCCCGTCGGCTCCCCGGAGCTAACTACCCACAGAGGAAGGTCAAAGGGACAGAACCGGGAGGCGGACACCACGCACCCCCCAAGGAGGCGAGACCACCGGCAGCAAACGCCAACCCAAGGCGCCACAGCCCTGAAAATCCCGGGAACAACACGAGAACCACGAGCAGCAAGGCCCCTGCACGAACACCAAAAATCCATGCCCGAAAGACCGCAAAGCCACGTCGCCCCAGACGGCAGCGAGAGCAGCGAAGCCACGAACGCCACAGGCATGAGGGAAGAACACAGGCAGCTTAGCCGCAAGAACACTGCTGTCCACCCGGGACACTATCACCCGCGAACCAGGAAGAACAGAACCGGATCAACGCAAAACGCGCTCCGGACCCAAACGCCGTGGCACGCAAACAACAGCGGAGGGCCGCCACTGAACACAAAAACGACACACCCCCGGCCCGACCAACGAAGCACCAACAAACCCTGGACCCCTCCAGAATGCAGCAGCCCCACCCCGCGCCAGAAAAGATGGACACTGCTGCCACCAAACAACCAAAACGCTAAAACCGAAGGAGCAAGAAAACTCAGCGAATCGACCCCCAGAGGCAAAGGCCCAAAGGAAAGAGCCGACGAAAAAACACACCGGAACCGAAGGGGCACTACCAACCGAGGAGAAGACAGAGCACGCTGACCAGAGACCAGGATGGTGCAAGCGGCGCACGAACAGGCCGGAGGTGAAACGCCGCACAAGACAGCTGACTAACGGTGCAGAAGCAACACCAAGACCGAAAGCAAGCTGAAGCGGCTCCGCCCGCGCCGCACGAAAAGAGGCGACAGTATGTGGCAAGACGACGGCCCCCAACCCCCACCAGAAAACCAAGCCGAGAGTAACCAAGCTAACAAGAGTAACCACCTAAGAAGGGACAGGAAAAGGAAGGACCACCAAAATACCCCATACTGCCGCCAAGAGAAGCACGCAGGTGGGACACCTACCACGAAGCCACCCGACCACCAACCGGAGGCGAGACCGCGAGGCAGAACATAAGCAGCCCCGACAAGGCCCCTCTGAGCCCAGGAAAAAGGCGGAGCCGCGGGAAGATCTCGGGCGCGACCCCCGAAACCCAGGCGGCACAAGGAGATGGAACGTCTGCCGAACAGAAAAACTCCCCAAAGCATGCAAGCCCGCCAGGAGTTCAGAAACGACGGGTCCGACGCGAGACATCGCAAGACCCCAAAAAAAAAAAAAAAAACAACCGGCAGGGCAAGCTAGGAAACCAAAGAAGGCGGAAGGGTCGCCGCCAGAACAGTACCCGAACCAAGGGGTACGAACAACTGCAATAGACCGAGAGACAAAGAAGCACATCACAGGACACAGGCTGACCAACGCCTAAGAACACACGCAGAACATCCCTGCTGCAGAGGAGGTAGGAAGAAAGAGCAGAAGCACAAAAACCCCAGGAGAACAACCAGGGGTGGACAATCAGGCAGGGACAGAAAAACCCCCACGCAATCCCCAGGCACAAAACGGCAGCAAAGTGCCACTCCACAACCGGACACAGGAACAAGGACACGCCACTGTGAAACACGGTACCAATGCACACGTGCAGCAGCAGCAACAGGCACCACTGCAACACGCAACATGTAAATAGCAACTCCCTTCTGCAAGGGCAGAGAACGGAGCAGGCAGACCCCAGACAGGGCCAACAGAGACACGACAAAACCCTGCAGGCCCAGAAACCTGCACCAGGCGACCGACGGCGGAGAAACCCCACTCGATACCTGCTGGATGAGGTACTGGGAGCTCTTTTACACCGGAAGCCTGGCCCAAGGCCAGGCTAGACCGGCCAGAGGGTGGCCCACCAAGCAGCTGCTAGGAGCAGTCCACCGGCCCACATACCCCCACAACCAGGACGGGCCGGAACTGCCATACGAAAACAGGCTAGTGCGCCCTGGAAGTCCACGGACGAACCAGCAAGAAGGCTTATGCTCGCAAGTAGGTCGTGTAACAAGCACAGACCTCTGATGGGAATACAGTGTTCCCCAAATGTGCCAATAGCACCACTGCACTCCACTGGTACTATCCCGCAAGTTCTACCAGATAGGCGGGACCCAAGAGCCAGAGCTCAAATCCTGCAAGCAGAGCCAGGAGCCTTACCAGGTGAGTACAGAACCAACCCTACAACCCCCACACCTCACAACATTAAAAGGAGGGTCCCCTGAATGACTCCAGCATGGGTTGGACATGCACAAGAGGGGGACAGGAAGGGTTGAAAAAAGGGACAGTCACTGGTATGCGAACGGTCTCAGTCGTACAAAAATATACCTAAATAAAGACAGGTATATAAACAACTCCGCATCCAGCGCCCAGCCAAAAGACGCCAGACCGCAGAAACTCACCTGGCGAATGGTGGCACGAACTTGACACGACTCAACCGTGCCCAGAAGAACCTGGGAGCACCGCCAGGTGAAGACGCCAGAGCCGGACCCTGCCGGACCCGCAGGAGAGCAGGGAGAGGCGAAGGCGAAGGAGGCGGGCCACACCCATGACACAGGGAAAGCCGCGGTGTCCTCCCCACAACTGGGAACCAGGACACCCCCGGCGCGAAGGGGCACATACCGCAGCCAGGGAGAAGAACGAGAGGTGAAGCACTGTAGCAAAAAGGGCGCAAAACACCAGCACTGAAACACCGCCCAGACCAAAACAAACTCCACGGCGCATGCGCATAACACGCTGGCCGAACCACACACCCTCCCTGCGGGAAGGCGCCAGCCAGGACTACTGCACGAGAAAAGTAGCCAAAAGAGGAAGCAGGAACAATAAAACCGGCCAAAGAAGCAAAGAGCCCAAAAAGGAACCCAACCGGGCGACAAGCAGCCCAACCGGGCGACAAGCAGCCCTACCGGGCGACAAGCAGCCCTACAGGGCAACAAGCAGCCCTACAGGGCGACAAGCAGCCCTACAGGGCGACAAGCAGCCCTACAGGGTGACAAGCAGCCCTACAGGGCGACAAGCAGCCCTACAGGGCGACAAGCAGCCCAACAGGGCGCAACCCGTTCTCGCAAATTCGTAAAGTCAATATTGACTTATTAACTACGTGCATAGGTGATATACTAAACATAATAGATACTCTTAAAAAGATTCATAGAAAACACCAACCTTACCTAACCTTGTTAGTATCTTAAGATAAGCATCTTATTGCTTCGTAATTACAATTATTACTTAACCTATACCTATTATAGGTTAGGTAATAATTGTAATTACGATGCAATAAGATGCTTATCTTAACATACTAAGTAGGTTAGGTAAGGTCTGTGTTTTCTATGAATCTTTTTAAGGGTATCTATTATGTTAAGTATGTCACCTATGCACATATTTAATAAGTCAATATTGACTTATTTAATTTACGAGAACGGGTTGCAGGGCGACAAGCAGCCCAACAGGGCGACAAGCAGCCCAACAGGGCGACAAGCAGCCCAACAGGGCGACAAGTAGCCCAACAGGCCGACAAGGACGAGGAGCCGACAGACGTTCTAATAATGCGGGAAGTAGTGAAAAACCTTCCCGTACCCTCGAGAACAGAAGCCAACACTAGTCCCGAAGGCACACGAAGGCGCAGGCGCACCCGAGATCAGAAGTCACGCAGAACCCCATCGAACGGGGAAACATGACGAAAACACCGTCCCAAAAAGGGGTGGGAGGAAACATCCACCCACAGGACGGAACCAACCGACTCAAAGGCCAAGGAACCGAGCCCGGGAAGAGGCCGACGCCCAACAGCACGTACGGCGAGTGGGGAGGAAAAACCCCACTCCGCGTAACCACAAGCCCCACCTAGAGGGGGATAAAAACCCCCACAGGGTCCAACGGGGCCAAGGCCCCCCAAGTCAGCCCCTTCCCAGCCCTGGGAACCTACACGACAGGCCCCGGGGCCGAGCCGTTCCCCCAAAGCCCCGGCCGTACCAGAAAACCGGGGCAGCCGTGAAAACACTAATGAAGGGAGCCCACTGGCAGACTCGTACAACACGGCTGGAGGAACAGGCTCAAATGCCCCCGTCACTACCCCGGAAGGGGAATTCCCCAAGACTGCCCGAGTCTCAACACCATCAAAAACCCCGCCCCGAACCTACAGACGGTAAGGAACCGGATGCAGGCAGGAAGGGTGATCCAGGGGAAAGACAAGGGGGCGTGGATGGAACCAAGCAACCAACACCCCCAAGTCCCAAAACGAACTACAACGGGGCAGCCCCGGGGCTCCCGGGGAGGAAACCACGAGAACGTTGCCACCACCAAGGCTCAAGTGCAACGCCCCTGCTGCCTGCACCCGCTTTGTTAGCACAACTGGGTAACCGAGCCACAACGAGCAACCAAACTCGCAGGACTCCGGGTCGAAGGTGTCACCGACCCCACAGGCAGCAGACGGAGGCAAAACAGAGAGTCGCCCAGAGACAAAGGGTGAGAGCAACCCTCAAACTCGCTGGAAGCGAGGGGGGGACTCTGGGGTCACATCCATCGGACCCACGCGCCCCCAGGGGTTTCCCAGGGTCCTGAGCGTTTACTATAAGAGGACTCGCGCTCAGGTAATCCCAGGCAGGGTACTGCTAACCGGCACCCAAAGCTACCAAACAACTTTCTAAGAGCTGAACCCCCGGGACGTGTACACTCACGGGGACCTAGCAGGGGTACCACCAGAAAATACTCAGAACACAAGGGACACAAGGGGCAAGAACGAAGGCAGACCCCCCCCACCAGGTAGATAAAGAAAACCCCGCAAGAGGACAGCGTACCCAAGCGGAACAGAGCCGGCCGCTATGATTGGTAAAGACAAGCTGCACAGTTCCCTGCGCCCCACCAGTGCAAAAACTGCCCCGTACTCTAAGGCGTACAAGGGAGACAGAACACCCGAGCACACAAAGAGCGGCCGAAAACCAAGCAGGGGCAGGACCCAAGGAACTTGTGGAAGGAGGCCCCAAGCCCCAAGGGCAGTACTTACAGGGCAAGCCCTAGGCGCATGCAGCCCGAGTACTGAAGAATCACTCCCGACTCATGCACCACCTAGAAAACAGACACCACACTCTAGGTACAGTGCTGAAACAACCACTGGAGCCGGAGTACATAACCATTGCCCATAGCATCAGCCGAAGAACTGATGGGTGGATAGCCGGCGTGGGAGGTCTGGGGCTCCCCCTTCCCCCTCTCGGGGAGGGGGAAACTGCGCAGACAGCGGCGCGGTGACGTATGACGTCATACTAGTTTCCTTGTTTTCTGTTGAAGAGTTCTATCCACTAGTTCGGCTTTAGGTAGCAATTTTCACCAGAATAGGGGTTTGTTTTGGAATGCTTACCTTTCTGGATGCTTGACCCGGTCGATGGCAGACAGAATGCTTCCAACCACACGGGGGTTTCTATAGGCCATTGCTCCCCTTGCCTCTCTGAGGGGGCCAGGTTCTGGCTCGTAGTCCCCGGTAGGCCCTAGAACTCCATACACATGACTGATGCCAAAGTCTGACATTAGCATATCAGCCGGTAAAGCTCCGGGAAGCCGACGGGGCTCCCCCCAGAAAAGTGTTGAATGTAATGAAATGCCATTTTCTGGGTAGAGCCCCTGGAGGCTCATGGAACTATTGGACTGATACTATATATTATTAATACTGGGCTTCAGTCTTATGGAGTTGTCATGCCTACCGGGGACCACTAGCCAGAACATAGTCCCCTCAGAGGCAAAGGGTGCAATGGCCTGTGAAACTCTTATGTACAAAAGTACAATATTCATGTTTGCCATTGACCAGGGTTGAGCACCCAGAAAGATAGTTGCTTCAAAACAGACCTCTCCTGGTAGAAATATTGCAACCTAAAACCGAACAGAGGCTAGAAACTCCCCCAAAGAGAAACAAATGACATGCCATCACACCTCGCACCGCTCGTTTGCCCCCTCCCCCGGGAGTGGGAGAGGGTTTTCCAGACTGTCAGTTTGGAGGCTGAAAAACAAACAAAACCCGCCTACCTGGGAGGGAAAGGGTGCCAGGGAGACTCCGGGGCACTACCCAGAAAATGGCGTTTCATTACATTCAACGCTGGATTTTTGTAGGGGAGCCCCATTGGTTTCCCTGGAGCTAACTACCCAAAGAGAAATAAAAAAGCTCTTACCCGGAAGGCAGCTGCACTGCACAACCCATCACGAAGATGAGACAACTGGCTACAACTGCCGACCTCAGGCGATAAGACCATTGAGGGCCCCGGCACATTAACGAGATAATGGGCAGCCAGGACCTTGTTCGATCTCCTAAACCCTCGCACCCGAATATCTGCCCAAGACACATTGGCAAACACAGCAGCCAAAACTGTGAACTTTGGAACATCATGAGCGTGAGGACAGACTGCAGGGGATATCCGAGTATTTTAAGTGACAATAGCTCTGGGGTGTACTGACCTGGCTAGATTTTGTTAGTCATCTCCTGCAAAGCAGTAGATTCGGCCTGTTCCTTACCACCAATGCATCTGCATGCTCCCACATCAAGTCACAACCAAACAACAACAACAACCACATGTGCTACATGTATTTGCTACATGTATTGTCTTGACACGCCCACCCCCCCACCACCCTACCTTCCACGAGAGATGGCACATCTGCCGTCAAGCCAGCCTCTCGACGCCAGACATATGATCGTGATGGTCGTTATTTTGCCAGCTTCCAGTCTACAGCTCCAGAATTTTGTCTTGGCCACCACCAACACGCAGAAAGAACACCAGCAGGGTGAAGCCCATCTGGTAATTGAGGCCAGAGCAGGCATCCACCCAGTACAGCTTCATCCAACAAACTGACGGTCCGGATGCCGGCTCGGTGGGCCGGGACTCCTCTCCCTCTCCAAGGGGTGGGGGTGGTGGGGGTGGGGGGAGTTGCGTGAACAAGCTGTGTGCGGTGTGATGACGCATTGCTTGTTAGCTTGTTTCTCTTTGGGGGAGTTTCTAGCCTCTGTTTGGTCTTAGGTTGCAACATTTCTACCAGGAGGGGTCTATTGTGAAGCACCTACCTTTTTGGGTGCTCAACCCCGGTCAATGGCAGACATGAATACTTTTATTCATGTCTGTTTGAATAATGCTTGTTGGGTGGGATGTAGTGTTGCTTGTTGTTCTGTAATTATTCAATTGTGTTCCTTTTGGTCACGTGCAAAGTGGATTAGCAGCAGTCATGCAAACCTTGATTCAGTGTAAATTAGTGTAACATAACTTAGCTGATTAGAGAAATTGCAACTCTTTTCTGTATATCTTGAGACACTCCTAACAAACATCTACTCTTTCCTTAAAATCTTTATGTAATGATAATTAGGTTAGCAGTAAAAAATATAGGCCTACAGGAGAATTAAATATAAACTGTCAACCTATCATAATTTGAAGAAACAGTCGTGCTGCCTCTACTTCCTGAATGAGAGTGACTTTAGATTGTGAGTGATTGCTTGCTTGCTTGTTTTGCTTTGTACCTCAATGTAAGCTGATGCAGTGCCAACAGACATGTACTAAAACCCTAATCTGACTGATACTGGAACCTCCATACCTTAGAAAAGAAAGCTGTACCACACACACGTAAAATAAAAGAAATACATTATATAATACCTCACTTTTTGTTCCACAGACACTTGCAAATACTTAGTAGGTACTTGGCCTTTTCCCGTGTACACACGGTAGTTGGGGTCAGGGGTATAGTTGTCCAGATTCAATGTGAAGGCTGCCTTACAATTCAGAGGAACTCTGAAATAAAATTTGAGTTTTGTGTATAGCATATATTCAACCTTGAAATTCATTAAACAAATAATCTATTGGTAAAAGCAGACAGAGTTGAGCAGTAACGTACTGAACAGAGTTCTCTCGGCAAAAAAATATAGAACAAGATAAAATTACATAGCATTAATAAAAATTAAATGCCTCTGTGGCATCTCGGTAACTCCTCTATACCCAGGATCAGGAGCTTCATGCTACGCAGTATTGCACCAGGCACTGAGCAATCTTTCACTCCTACAGAGAAAGATTCACTCCCCGACCAAAGAGCCAGAGCTCAACCCCCGCGAGCACAATTAGGCGAGTACAGAAAAGGGTGGGAAGCTCAGTGAAGTATATTGCCCCTAGATTACCTGTTGTCAATCCAGAGTTTTTCTACTCCCCCAGCATGGCCTGTAGTCAGCTGTCCCTAAGAATTGCCTTGTCTGTGAGGCTGTTTGTCTTTGTAGCCTGAAGGCCAACATAACCATCATAGCCTGGCTCATCCAGTAACCCATGCAGAAACTGGGCCTGTTCTTGCATGAAAGTTTCCATTCTTGTACCAGCAACATTTCTTATACTGATTGTCAGATTAAGAAGCTGTTGTCCCCCGATGTAAAATAAATTATACACAGTACACACACTTCCTACCATATCTCTCACTCTTGTATGTTGAAATTTTATTGAGTAGATTTTAAACTCGGTCTTTTAGTATCTTCCACGTACATATTATTAGATCAACTCCGTCCAAGTTTTGTTCCAAAGAGCCCAGTTTGAGTGTCTGAAGTTAGTCCCAGTAGTTTAAATACTTCACTGATTCTATTCATGTATACGTCAGTCCAATCCAGGGTATTTACTCACTTTGACACTAATTCTTCATATCAGAGACCTTCTTGCAAACGATCCTTGACAATTTAAAAATTGACATGGCTCATTTAGAAAATCTCCATTTACTTGTTACCTAACTCCACTGACTGTCACTAAATTGTAACACTACTGTCAAACAGGTCTGGGGTAAAGAAAACACACACAAACAGGTCTGGGGTAAAGAAAACACACACAAACAGGTCTGGGGTAAAGAAAACACACACAAACAGGTCTGGGGAAGAGAATGCAAACAAACAGGTCTGGGATAGAGAATAAACAAACATTATTTCCAGCCTCACTTGCATAGAGGGTGAGGAAAAGTAGCTGCTTAAAAGCTGCTTTTATTTATTTATAAGCAAGGCCCATTTGATAGTTCCCCTATGCATTCTCCCCATGGTGATAATGGCACTGGATACATGTGAAATATAACAACATTTATCAGAAACTAAACTGAGAAAGCAGCAACTTGTAAAATTACAATGTGACACTTCCATCTGGTTACCTACTGATGAATACCCTACAGCAATTAAAACATTTTCCCCACCTTCAGTCAACAGTAGCTGAACAAAGCAAATTATCTTATACGGTATGAGCTCAGTTATCTGAAACCCGCTGAACCGAATACAGCACAGCACAGTATTTGGATTATCTGGCCAAAATCCTGTCCAGATAATTTTCTGGCAAAACTTCACCATATACATACAGAAATCCGGATAACGGGAGATTAAGTTGTGTAACTTTTCACGAACTACACATTTCAAGATCTACAGTACCAAATATGATGATGAACTACAACAAGGTACAGTAATATGAACAAATCCCCAAGGGCCGTGATGAGAGTTCGAACCGACTTCCGAGAGGATTCCAGACGCACCTTAATCGACTGTGCCACGTCACGGTAAAAGAATTGCAACCGGGAGTTCATCTGCCCTCACACGGATCCTGCAGTCTCTCCTAGACAAACCAGGGTTTTTACACAATTACCCCGTGCAAACGGGCTCTGTCAATAAGCTGTTCTATGTATCTATATGGGTTTGTGAATGTATCCATGTTCTATACGGGTTTGTATCTCGGAGAGATTGCAGGATCTGTGTGAGGGCAGATGAACTCCCGGTTGCAATTCTTTTACCGTGTCGTGGCACAGTCGATTAAGGCGTTTCTGGGATCCTCTCGGACATAGGTTCGAACCCTCATCATGGCCCTTGTGGATTTGTTCATTTGATGCATCACGCTATTGTGATTTCTGTGTGTAATGAAACAATAAAATGAAGTTTCCATTTTAAATTATATTTTTGATTTATAGTGTGTGGAAATTCAAATTAAGTTGGTTGTGATACAAAAAATTGCAAATGCAGTCATTGTTGGACTTTCCCTCTAAGAATTCTGCTTATCTGGTGAGGGGTCTTTCCCATACAGGTCGGATAAGTGAACTTAGACAGTACCTGACCATTTACCATTCTCTTGATTTCACATTCCCACTAACATTTTCTTTACTCAAATGTTTCCTATTTTACCCAATTCTATGCATGTACTAGACTAACACATTATATAAATTAAGAACAGGATTTACTCACGTTGCTACATCTTTCAAAATAAGTCCAGCCTCCTGTACAGTAGGGATCAGTAAGATGGACTCAACTTGCATCTGATCAAGCAATGTATTTGCAACTACAATATTACTGGGGATGAGAACTGACCATAGAGAAGGATACATGTTCGACTGCACCTCAAACCTTCGCACATCATGTACCTAAAATGGAAAACCAGCGTTTAATGTAATGAAACACCTGCTTGATACTTGCTTGATGGGGTTCTGGGAGTTCTTCTACTCCCCAAGCCCGGCCCGAGGCCAGGCTCGACTTGTGAGAGTTTGGTCCACCAGGCTGTTGCTTGAAGCGGCCCACAGGGCCACATACCCACCACAGCCCGGCTGATCCGGAACTTCTCTTAGAAAACAGTCTAATTTTCTCTTGAAGATGTCCACGGTTGTTCCGGCAATATTTCTTATAGTTGCTGGGAGGACGTTGAACAACCGTGGACCTCTGATGTATATACAGTGCTCTCTGATTGTGCCTATGGCACCTCTGCTCTTCACTGGTTCTATTCTGCATTTTCTTCTATATCGTTTACTCCAGTACGTTGTTATTTTACTGTGTAGATTTGGGACCTGGCCCTCCAGGTCCCAAATCCACCATTTTCTGGGTAGAGCTCCAGAGGCTCCCTGGATCTATTAAACTGATATTAGCTAATATTAATATGGGGCTTCAGTCATATGGAGTTATCATGCCTACCGGGGACCACTAACCAGAACATGGTCCCCTCAGAGAGGCGAAGGGGAATTGGTACTGTATTGTAGTTAGAAAAAAACATTGTATTCAGTATAAAATGTATTTGTATGTTAATATTTTGGAGGGCGGGGAACGGATTAATTCAAATCCCTTTATTTCTTATGGGAAAAATCACTTCGACTAACGATATTATTATTATTATTATTTTCATTTATATATATATATTATATATATATATATATATATATATATATATATATATATATATATATATATATATATTATATATATATATATTATATATATATATATATTATATATATATATATATTATATATATATATATATTATATATATATATATATTATATATATATATATATTATATATATATATATATATATATATATATATATATATATATATATATATATATATATATATATATATATATATATATATATATATATATACTGTATATATATACCTAGTAGCCAGAACGCACTTTTCAGCCTACTATGCAAGGCTCGATTTGCCTAATAAGCCAAGTTTTCATGAATTAATTGTTTTTCGACTACCTAACCTACCTAACCTGTAGAGATAAGTTAGGTTAGGTTATTTCAGTAGCCTCATACATCAAAAGACTCACTGAATCTCAGGGAACTTCCATGGTAAGCTGATATGACTTAAATCCAGCATATGGGAGAAATAGGAGAGAGGGCACAGTAACAACATGCCCCTGATATGAACCGCACAGAGAGCTAAACCCCGAAAACTCGGCAAACAAATCACTTTAAACAACCAACCCCAAAGAGCCACGGATCGCAAAGACCCCTCGCGGTTCAGACAGACAACAGAGCGCAATCCAAATGGAGCCAGATCGTATAGCCCCAAGCAAGCTAAATCAGACGCAACGCAAGCCACACTGGATAAAACGCGTGAATACGCGAGGTGGCAGATTCAAGCCAAAAGGAATGCAATGAAAGCGGTAAGCCTACTGCCCCACAACGAAACCTAATCAGTCCCTGAATCCCAGATGAATAGGGATGTGCCAATACTCGTCCTGGAGGTATAGAGACACCATCCAAGAACCCGGCTCCAAAAGAAGCCAGACCTGGGACAGAAAGGTTATCTGAAAGGAGGAACAAGGAATCCAGGGGTTTAGACAGGACAAGTCCAGAATGAACCGAAGATCTGCAAAGTACCGTTTTGGCACTGGAAACAGGCGGGAAACCCACCAAAGGGACAGGGTTGATTTGACCACAATCAAACACACCCACTCCAAGATGACCAGATGTGAAGGGAGAAAAGCCTGCCCCGCCAGCCCTGAACACCCCAGAGAGGAAGGAGCGACCCAATACCACCGCAGGCCGGAAGACACGACCGGAAACGCCCACAAATCGTGTGACCAAGTGCAGTCAAATAGACCCAGATGCACCCCCCCCCCCAATGCCCTGTCAACGGGGCGACCCCCTCAGTGAGCCCAACTTGCGTGCATGGCGAATTCCGTGCTGACCAGATGAAGACGGTTCTGGACACAGAAGACGGTTCAAACACCGGCTCAGAAACTGGCACCAAAAAAAGGTCCACCCTTGACCAGCAGATGCCAGCGCCCTGGAATGACCCTTCTGGGAAGTACACGAAAGCACACCCCAGACAACCAACATATATGAAAGAGGGAAGCAACTAGCAGAAGCTGCTTGGAGAAACCGAGACAACGGAATTCACAAATAATAGCAGACAAAACAGAGACAAGAACCAAAGAACCAGGGCTCAAGTGGAATCCACAGAGAACGAGAACAGCCTGCCGACAGGCAAGGTGAGAGGCATAAAACAAGGACAATGCCTCCCAGAGGATAGGTGCAAACAGTTTAAGCAACGCCACCGACACCCTGGACGCTGAAGTCAATGCGGCAGATGATGACCCGGCAGCCAACTCCTCTATATCCTCAACAAGCCAGTCCAAGGACAGCTCGAGATGGGAAAAAGAAGCTTAGGACTGAAGCCAAATACCCGTGAGCACGAAGATCTTTCACAGCCAAAGCAGCTGAAAGGGAAGGAACCTGGACATGCAACTGGAGCACACCAACCTCACGAAGAAGCACAGGGGCATACAAGCATACATTAAGATGCTCAAACGTGCCCCCTAAGTACATTTACAACACCATAGTGAGCACCCAGCACTCAAGCATGCTGGAACAACAGAACGTATGTCACGCCCCCAACGAAAAGAAAGGGCAGTCTGCAAGCCAGGAAGATGCCGGCACCTCGTAATGTATCCAATACGGAGAAGAAGACCCGAACACAAGAGACACAGGGTCAAGCACCGAGGTGGAAGCCGGGTCGAGCAGAAGGCACACACCTAGGGCCTCCCAAACGTCCACAGGGGAAATTAAAAAAGTTGAAAACCTCCAGAAGGACGCAGCCACGGAACCCAAGGGAACCAGGGGGAAGCCAACCCTATATCCTTTATCAAAGTCACACAAGGAAGGGGGGGGGGTACGAAAACCTCAAACCTTGCAACAGTAGACCCTATGCCGAAGGCACTGAAGTCCAGGCAGGGTCGAAAGAGGCCCAAGCACCTCAGGCCGCCTCCCCCCAGCCCCAGAGTCCACCCAAGTAGGATTTGGGGCAGAGTCATCCTCAATGCTCTTCACCGTTTAAGAAAAGGCAGAGTCCAAGGGAAATGCTTCCAAGATAGGGACCTGCTGGAAGGACCCAGGAGCCTCTGCAAGAGGAACCGTTTCAAATGCCTCTGTCCCCATCTCGAATGGGGCAACCCCCCCCCCCCCCCGAGCCTCATTCCCAGCTAAACCCTGCCCCGACTCCGAAACCCTTAGACGTTTTTGAGCCGGAAGCAGGGGAGGGGGGGGGGGGGGGAGGAGGAGGAGAACAGTGAACGACACCATTCACCATTCACAAGGGGAGAACGAAGGGGCGTGAATGCAACCAAGGTCGAAGTGACCAATGGTCCCCAAGTCCGGGTTTTTATAACCAATACAGGGCAGCCCCGGGGCATTCGAGTGGGCAACCAACTGTGCGCGTTGCAGCAGCCTAAACCTAGCATGCAACTGTTAGCAAGTGGTGGATTTTGACTCCAAGGGCCTTTTCTTCATCAATCTGATGTAATGTAAAGCTATTAACAGTATCGCTCACTTTGGACATCGATCACGTCCAATTTTTCTCTCGAGTCCTAGCCGTGGACAGGACTTGCGTCTACTACAAAAATATTTGTATAAAATTCATTTTTTATCAGATCGACCTCGGGATAGTTTCAAAATAAGTGCCTTTAGAATGTGCACAATTTGATACCAAAATGAAAGATGTAACATGAAAACGTGATGTCAGAACACTTGAAAGATTATAAATACTTTTTGGGTCCAAATTTTAAATTTAAAAATATTTGTTAAAATTCTATTTATTGTGCTATTATTATGAGACTAGTTTTAAAATGCACGCCTTTATATTGCGAACAATTTGATACCAAAACGAGCGCTGTAACATGAAAATTGATGTTATCAAACTGAACGAGTACACACATTTGGTTGTGGTGTGCAAATTGGTGCTCGTTCACGGGTAATTTTAGGCTTTGCTGCGGGGAGTCTTGCCAGGCTTTTGGACATTATATGCATACACATCTGCAAGGAATTTAATTGTGAACACAATGATACCAAAAGGAACGACGTAGCACGAGAACTAAGGTGAGAAAACTGAAACGAGTATACACATTTATGCGTCGCCGCACGCGTGCCCGCACCATTGGCTCCATGACGTCAAAGTCTGCGGTGCTCACACGGCGCGCGCGATAGTGTTAAAGAGCATTAAACCAGTTTTCTGACCATTTGTGGAGTTCATGTACATCTCTTTGTAAGGCTTCAATATCATCATCATTTCCCACTTTATTATAAATCTTTGAGTCATCTGCAAATTGGGTCATGTAATTTGTATGTTATGCTGTAGGAATTTGGAAAGTGAAAGTTCCCTGCACATTTCATTTGCACTTCTAGCTTCCACCAATGTTTTCGTGTTGTTTGTCCAACTTGTTTATTCCCCTCAGTATCTTGGCACTAGTCTTATTGCAAACCTCAATGCTTTTCTTATGTTTTGGTTTTTGTGCTTCAAGAAATGTATATTCCAGCATTGACACTTTCTAGTTCTTACTCGAATTATTTTTTGTCATTAAAAAAATGCAAGAATTTACTCATTTTGGAAGGTTATTTAAGTATATTAATTAGGAAGAACAGCAGCCCTTGGACCAAGCCCTGAGGGAACCTGCTTTCCATTTATCTCCAGCTTGACACACACACTGATTGTGGCTTTAGGCAGTCACTGCATTCAAATGATTTGCAACAAATTAGTAGATATGACATTCATTTATACAGATGATGAGTCACAATAACGTGGTTGAAGATATGATGACCAAACCACACACCGGAAAATGAAGAGATGACGACATTTTAGTCCGTCCTGAACTACAATCAACTTGATAATGGTCCAGGACGGATCAAAATGTTGTCGTCTCTTCGTCTTCTGGTGTGTAGTCTGGTCATCAAATTCCTTAATGAGCATGTTAATCTGTCCAATTACTCTTGGTTCCCTAAAATGGGAGAATTAAATATAAAAGGGGCTGTAATTTCTACACAGTTCACCCGACATCGATGCAAATACTGTACCCTAAAATTAAGTAGAAAGTCAACAATTGAACATCATATAAATTGTTTCGTTTAAATTTGAATATGCTGGAGTACAGAGCCAAAGCCACAAACATTATGTCATTGTCCAAATAAGTACAGTACTGATGAACTGTACTGTATTAAACTGTACTGTACTGTATCAGGAATGGAACACAGTTGAGAAAAATAAGCAATACAAAATATTTCAACAAATAAATCATGAGCTTGCAAGATACAAGAAGATTAATTGAATGAAACAAAATTAATAATCTTATACAATAAAAAATATAACTGACATATTGAACAACTTAATTTGAAAGAAAACAAGTGAATTCTTAACTCACCTTATCCCTAAACCTTGACACTATTATAGTTGGTTCAGGTTCTCTGCCAAACTTCATTTTTTTAATAATCGTTGTTAAGACTTTTTTATCATTGTAATTATCTACACAAAAGCTTTTGATCCTATTTCCTATGACAAACTCCGCTACGTGTCCCCACTGCTCATTGCCAAGTTTTATATAAGAACCTGCAAAATAGTATTAAATTACACATTTGTTATAAGTGAAACAATCTACTGATGGACAAAGAAAATAGAAATACAAAATTGTTAATTCATATTTTTCACAGAACTACACAAATAACCGATTTGAAGAAAACCAGCATTGAATGTAATGAAACGTCATTTTCTGGGTGAGCCCCCAAGAGCCTCCCTGGAGCTAATATGCAATACATTAGACCAGGGCATTAGTCAATGGAGTTCAGCCTACTGGGGACCATGAGCCAGAAACTGGCCCCCTTCAGAGACACACACAGAGCAATGACCCTGGAAAAACCTCCTGTGTTTGGGGTTTTACCCTATCTGCTATCGACCGGGGTTAGGAACCCAAAAAGGTTGGCATTACAAAACAGATCCCACACGGTAAGAAAATTGCAACCGAAAACCGATCAAAGGCAGAACTCCCTCAATTCCCAAAGAAACAAGCAAACGTCACACTCCACCACGGCATCGCTCGTCCATGCAACCTCCTGATCTGATCAGTAGGGGGCTGATCATCCTTCTCATCTCTCCAAAACCAAGGCTCGACTTGCCACTGAATATAAAACGTGAACCTTTACCACCGAGAGAGAAACATATGAAATGCCCGGCCAAACACTCAATGTACAGTACAACACCACCAGGAAAAGAGGGAATTGGGAAGGGAGGGGAGGGAGGGAGAGAGAGAGTCGGGAAGGGAGGGAGGGAGGGAGAGAGTCGGGAAGGGAGGGAGGGAGGGAGGGGAGGGAGGGAGAGAGAGAGTCGGGAAGGGAGGGAGGGAGGGAGAGAGTCGGGAAGGGAGGGAGGGAGGGAGGGGAGGGAGGGAGAGAGAGAGTCGGGAAGGGAGGGAGGGAGGGAGAGAGTCGGGAAGGGAGGGAGGGAGGGAGGGGAGGGAGGGAGAGAGAGAGTCGGGAAGGAAGGGAGGGAGGGAGGGAGTCGGGAAGGAAGGGAGGGAGGGAGGGGAGGGAGGGAGAGAGAGAGTCGGGAAGGAAGGGAGGGAGGGAGGGGAGGGAGGGAGAGAGAGAGTCGGGAAGGAAGGGAGGGAGGGAGGGGAGGGAGGGAGAGAGAGAGTCGGGAAGGAAGGGGAGGGAGGGAGGGAGGGAGGGAGAGAGTCGGGAAGGAAGGGAGGGAGGGAGGGAGGGAGGGAGAGAGTCGGGAAGGAAGGGAGGGAGGGAGGGAGAGAGTCGGGAAGGGAGGGAGGGAGGGAGGGAGGGAGAGAGTCGGGAAGGGAGGGAGGGAGGGAGGGAGAGAGTCGGGAAGGGAGGGAGGGAGGGAGGGAGGGAGAGAGTCGGGAAGGGAGGGAGGGAGGGAGGGAGGGAGAGAGTCGGGAAGGGAGGGAGGGAGGGAGTCGGGAAGGGAGGGAGGGAGGGAGGGAGTCGGGAAGGGAGGGAGGGAGGGAGAGTCGGGAAGGGAGGGAGGGAGGGAGGGAGGGAGGGAGAGAGTCGGGAAGGGAGGGAGGGAGGGAGAGAGTCGGGAAGGGAGGGAGGGAGAGAGTCGGGAAGGGAGGGAGAGAGTCGGGAAGGGAGGGAGGGAGAGAGTCGGGAAGGGAGGAAGGGAGAGTCGGGAAGGGAGGAAGGGAGAGAGTCGGGAAGGGAGGGAGGGAGGGAGGGAGAGAGTCGGGAAGGGAGGAAGGGAGGAAGGGAGGGAGGGAGAGAGTCGGGAAGGGAGGGAGGGAGAGAGTCGGGAAGGAAGGAAGGGAGGGAGGGAGCCGGGAAGGGAGGGAGGGAGGTAGTCGGGAAGGAAGGGAACTGCTAGCGGGCATCCCCACAGCCCCGGGGCAAAGCCGTCCTCCACACCTTCTGCCCTTAAAGAAACTGAAGAATCCAGAGGAAAGGCAGCAAAGAAAGGGCCGCTGGCAAGACCCAGAAGCCGCCCAAGTCTCGGCACCAACTAAACCCTGCCCCGACCCCCACAGACAGTCACGAGCCGTGAACAAGGAGGGAAAAGGGGCGAATAGCACCTAACCAAAACAGGGCGGCCCAGGGCATCAAGGTGGAGAAACCAACCTAGAGCATTACAGCAACCTAAACCAAGCTTGCAACATGGATGCCGCCTGTACTCTGAACAGTAAGGACATCAGAAGAGTACTGGAGAACAAGCAAAGAAAACATCTTGCAAGACTAAGGGTCAAGATGTCAGTGATCCAACTGGCAGCATGACGGAGGTAAAAGTGGCAACTATAACCCGGAGAAAAGGGCACACCAATCAACGAACCCACACAAGACAGGATGAAACCAGGAAGACACAGCCAGTGGTCCACCGAGCCCCAACAGGGTTTTCTAGGGCCTGTAGGCTGACTGCTACGAGAAGCTCGGGCATGGTGTTGCTAACTGTTTAACACCCAAAACGAACAAGGGGTAGATGACAACACTGAAAACCGCTGCGATGTGTACAATCTCAGGGGCCTAGCAAAGGACCACCAAACACTACCAGTGGAACTATAACCACACTAGGCAGACCCCCACCAGGCAAATGAAAATAAAAACAAAAGAAAAACCCCGCAAAAGTACACCGTCCCCAGAGGCAACAGGAACTGGTCGTCGCGTAGGTGGCAGGCTGCACAACACCTTGATGCCCTAACCAGCACAATACCAATCCCTACCCAAGGCCAAACAAGGGCCCCAAGGCCCAGCTGGCCCCAAGGGTGAGGCAAATGCCGAGCAGCAGGAACCCCTATGGGAATGGTTCCTGAACGCCCCAGGGAAGATAACCCTGACTCACAGGGTTATCTTAGGGAAGGAAGCCCCTAAATGCATGCAGCCCTGGTACTGATGAGGAACACCTGGCCACCATACAACACAAACACAGCAGTGAGCGCCACGGAGGCAAACACAGCCTAGGAAACCGAGGCCAGAGAAGCGTCTGTCCTGGTTGACATTAGCTTACAAACTGAAGTGCTATGCAGCTGGCGCAGTGAAATCCGGGGACCCCCCTTCCCTCTCAGGGAGGGGAGGGCTGCGCGGACAAGCGGCGCAGCAGTAGTGTTACGTTTACTTGTTTACTTGTTTCCATGGGATTGAAGGGAGTTACATCTCTCTGTTCGGTTTTTGTTGTTAGTTTCTTACCATGTGGGGATTGTTTTGTTATGCCTACCTTTTTGGGTGCCTAACCCCGGTCGATGGCAGATAAGGAAAATCCCCAACCACAGGGGTGTTTTCCAGGACCATTGCTCCCTGAAACCTCTCTGAAGGGGCCAGGTTCTGGCTCATGGTCCCTGGTAGGTCTGAACTCCATAGCTAATGTCCTGGTCTAATATAAAATACATTAGCCCAATAAGCTCCAGGGAGCTGTAGGGGCTCCCCTCAGAAAACATTATTTCTGCTTTGTTTCTGTAACTTTTTTTTTATGCTTATGTCTGTTTGGCAGAAGTTTATACATGTTCATACACTTTTTCACTCTGATAAGTCTTGTTTATCTCCCCAAAAATCTCAAAAACACTGGCACTCCCAATCCCTCAACCCTCCCACAACAACAATAGCTCATGTACAGTAATTTTTGTGTCTTGTTAGGTTGGGGTTTGGTTACATAAATGAACATTATCAAGAACTTCATTAATCTTGACAAACGCTTTCAAAGGATTCCTGATCACCCAGGTTGTGACTTAAATGCCAGGCTGCAAACAGCCGCATCAAACAGACTGGTGGACCAGACCATTAACCAGAAGGCCTGGCCAGAGATAGGGCTGCAAGGATTTTGACCCTTGGAATCATTGGCGTGTAATCAAGCAAAAACTCCAATAAGCTAAAATTCCTTCTGTAACTAAATTCTTTCATTCCTCTCCTAACCAATTTCATTACATTTCTAGGCATGCCTTGGTGGCTCCCCAATTCTAACCCCCCCCCCCCCCCACACACCCTTTCAAATTGTTCGTTGGAGTGTCTTTGTGTTCTGCTCCAGAACTGACTGCTTGGGTTAGTGGACAGCACGAGCCCCAGCACCACCTCCCTCCCTTAAATTAGGAGGGGTGGGGCAAACGAGTGCACGCTGTTTTGAGAAATAATTTGTTTACACTGTTGGAGTAGTTTATTCAGCAGGTTGAGAGACCTGAGATTGAGTCTGTTCTGGACACAGCAGTGGTTTGTGCTGGTTTGCCGACTTTCTAGGTGCCTTTTCTGATGAGATGGAGGAGTGTAGCCTTCTTCTTACACCTCTTGTGAGGGAACAACGCTCTCGCTCTGATCCTTGGTAAGCTGAACGGAACTCAGCGGCTGATGTGGTCTAGTAGTTGGGAGCTGTCTTGCAGAGATGGCTCAACCATTCTCAATTGTGGTTCAAGAAACCACAGGGAATCCCCCCAGAAAAAGATACCTTCATGCATTCATTTGAGCAGACAAGTTTCCTACAACATGTGCCTCTTAGATAATCATGCAATGCTCTACCATATATATTATATATTAGTATAACTTATATATTTTGTATAAATAAACATTATTATTATAATTATTTTAAAGAGAAAATAAAACATGACTTACCCAGGGGCCCAACTGGTTTTTTAGAAAATGCTCCTCGTTCATAGGCAATGTCAATTTCCTGAAGAAGCTGTGGTACCCAATGGCCAAATACAGTGGAATTGTTGCTTTTCAAGCTTCTCAGTTCTTGTTCCAGTGACTCTGAAATTAAAGCTTGTGATTACAATTTCAGTGAACATACTGATACAGTAAAAGGTTACTGATCTAGACTGTTTTTTTAGCATTCCGTATCTAGTAATACATGTTAACACTTTCTCTGAGGGATAACGTTATTGTCGTCCTAAAATCAATACACATAGTTCACGGGAGGACGACAATGTCATCCAAAATTTAAATATTTGTAAAAATTCCATTTAGTGTCCGATTATTATGGGATGTGCTTTAAAATATGCAGCAAAGTCTTGCGGCTCTCTCTATAACCTACGTGCCATCACTACACTGCTGCTTGAGTGGCCACCAATACAGCAGGTGGCATTGTGTGGGTGGACACTCACCCACCCTACCCTCAAATTGAAACGTGTGCCCATTTCGGTTGTTTTACCTCTGGTATTTTTTGTTACTGCCTATATAAACACAAAACACAAAAATGAATGATATAGTGTAACAAATAATGTCGGGAATGAATAACAACTGTAAACAATGACGAAGCCATTTTTTTCACATGATGTAATTTATCTTATTTTATTGGCAATATTGTTCTATTTGACCTTCTATGCATATATCCCTTTAGAGCATTATATTGCAAATAATTTTACACCAAAATGAACAACATAGCACAAAAATTGAGGTGAGAAAACTGCAAAGAGTATAAACACTGTAGTGTGGTTGTCAACGCACGGCCTACCTTGCGGTGCGCTGCTGGTGGCCCACTGGGGTGGGAAAGGTGTTGAAACAAAAACAAAACTCATACATTAGACGTTAAAGGGACGATGATTCATTTTTACATCATTAATATGTGGCTTTAGTGTTTTTGGTGTGAAAATTGGCATTATTCTTGTTTTTTTGATGATGAAATATCTGACGAGAAAAATCAAGTGTTGAATGTAACAAAATAACTCTTATTGGTCAGCCACTTAGAAGTTCTCCGATGCTACAACTTGGCAATGACCACGCTTTGCTGATCACACCATGACTCGGAAGATCCACGAGCCCTACCAGGGACCAGCATCAGAATCTGACCCATCAAAAAAGGCAAAGATCAGAGATCACAACAGAAAGAAGCAGAAAAATCAACTAGAAAGTTAAAACATTCCAAAATAAGCAACTGTTTTGAAAAATATGTAACCAAATAAAAATCATATAAACAATAATCACCACAGGAAAATTCCAGATGTAATATGCCCACCAGCCAAAAAATGGTGGCTCAGACAGATTAGGGTCTTAATGAACCAGTCACTACAATAGACAACCTGCCAACTCGCACAGGAAAGAAAGGAACAGGTCAGGGATGGGGAGTGTTTCTAGTGCCCCTCTAACTTCTTTCAAAAAGACACAGCCCAAAGAAACACATGACCAACTGGGACTAGGTACACTGACTGAATACTAGGCCACCAGAGCCCTGTTAACACTTTCGCGCTATCTGGACGCGCCGGCGCGTCCCGTTTCGTCTAACGCTAATGCATAGTGGACATAAAGTTGAGTCCTCTTTTAAAATATTTGTATAAAATTCAATTTTTATCCGATTTACTTTGGGTTTGTTTCAAACTGCGCGCTATGAGGCTCTCTTTCTCACCACTAGGCTGCATGGTACAATAAGTTCATGAAAGGTGTGGATAACTTCGATCAAATGGTATTTTGTCCCAAACGGGTTGCAGGTGGGTGACTTTAGCCGTTTATACTGGTAATGCTTCCCCCATATCATGTATTATATGCATATGTCTGTTTAGGGAATTTTATTCCGATCAATATACAACCAAAAATAACTGTGTGCAACAAGTATAAACTTGACAAACATAACAAAAGTAAAAACATTTCGTGTGTGTTTGACGCTCACTGATATGTTCCAGCGTTGTTTTATATTTGGCGCTATTCTAACTTACGCTTTGTTGATATTTTTTACCTATGGGCACATAGAACATTCTATTGCGAACACATTGACACAAAAATGAATGACGTACATAGAAAATTAATGTCATGAGAGTGAAATAAGTATAAACTTTCAAAGCGCCGTGCGTCGTCCCGTCACCGATACCGGGTAACAATTTCACCACTTCCCACACTCTTGCGGGCGGGCCGCATCATTATTCTACGCTTATATTCATATCACCGTGTTGGGAATTTCATTGCGAGTCCATTGATACCAAAATTAACGCTGTAGAATAAGTGTGGAGGTGATTACAATCCCAAGAGTAAAAACATTTTGTTGCTGATGGGCGCTCACGGCGAGTCATCTTCGTAGTTATTTATTTGGTGCTGGTATCCCTATACGTTTCGTGACTTTTTTTACTGATGTTCTTCTAGAGAATTTTATTGCGAACACGTTGGTACCAAAATGAAATACGTAGCATGAGAACTAAGGTCAGAAGAGTAAAAAGAGTATACACATTTTTGTTTTTACGCTTAAGCGATAAAAACGCAGCGCGCACATTCGGTTGGCTGAGTGACCTTTGCGGAGAGCGCGAAAGTGTTAAAAAGCCAAAACCTAGAGTTGAATGTAATGAAACACCTCATTCTGCATATGTCCCAGTGGCCCCTTGAAGCTATCTCACAGATTACTCCATGCAATTGGGTCACATCAGACGCGGGTGTTCTGTTTGGTCTACCGATGACCAGAAAAAACAAATTTGGCTTCCTCACAGAGGTGCAGAGAGCAAGTAACAATTCACCACCACACCAGGAAAGGATCCACAAAGCCAGTGAAGCATTACAGAGAACTGGAAGGATAACAAAGGCCAAAGCCACAAAAATGCAAAACAACTCCACAGACGATTCATACTGAAAAAGAGAAACATTCAAAATTAGTGCGAAACCCATAGTACCAAAAGCCACTATCAGGTGACCTGACTTCCACATGCTGCCACCTTCCTTATCAGTTCGGATGATGATGAACAGCACACCAATGAAATGACTAACCTGGTAGGGAGGGAGACAGGGAACCACTGGAGCTCATCCAGAAAGAGGCATTTTACTACATTCAACACTGGGTTTCTGGAGGGAACTCCCCTTAAGCTAACTATCCACAGTGAACAAAAGCAGGACTGACCAGGAAGGAGGAGAGGTGGCTTGCACTAGGATACCTTACCTTACCTTGAGGTTACCTTGAGGTGCTTCCGGGGCTTAGCGTCCCCGCGGCCTGGTCGTCGACCAGACCTCCTGGTTGCTGGACTGATCAACCAGGCTGTTGGACGCTGTAGGATGTAGAGAATCCAAGAAGGAAGACAGCACAAGGCAACACATGACCATTAAGAACAAGGACCTTAAGCAAATACCAGGCCGACAGAACCCTATTAGAATGTCAAAGCCCCAGAGCCCAAATACCAGCCCAGGACATTTATTAATTAATTTATTTATATTTATTTATATATATATACATACATAAGAAGGTCCATTGGGTTTATGAGTACATAGCATTGATGTTTTTACATTCTTGTAAAACCACTAACACGCATGGCATTTTGGGCAAGTTAGGACACATTGGAGAGGAGCTGCCACCAGACACAACAAGTACTGTAAAGCACCTCCATCTGGACCAACCAAGCATCAATCACCAACGGATCTCTGCAAAAACTAGCCAACTCATTCTTTGCTAGAAGAGAAGGGAAGGCTGCAAAAAGAACAAACTGTCTACTAGTTATAGAAAGATAGAGAGATATATACATATACTGTACATATATTCATTGAATATGACTGCATATTCTGTGTTGATTATTTTCTTGTTTAGGGCTTCTATCCATCTAACTAGTACTCTTGTATCTTGGTTAAATTAGAAGAGGATTTCTCCATAATGTCAGATTTGCTCAATGTTGACTAAAAGAAAAAACCCAGTGTTGAATGTAATGAAATACCATTTTCTGGGTGTGACTTGGAGACTCCCCGGAGCTATACAAGTTGATATGTTAATGTCAGACTTTGGCATCAGTCATGTGTATGGAGTTCTTTGGGCCTACCGGGGACCATGAGCCAGAACCTGGCCCCCCCCCCCCCCACCTCACAGAGGCACGAGGAGCAATGGCCTATAGAAGCCTCCGTGTGGTTGGAAGCATTCTATGTCTGCCATCGACCGGGTCAGGCACCCAGAAAGGTAGGCGCCCCAAAAACAAACCATTATTCTGGTGAAAATTGCTACAAAAAGTCAAACTAGTGGACACAACTCCCCCAAACAGAAACAATCACGACGTCACACGTCATGTGATGCTGCCTGCGCAGCTCTCCCTTTCCCGGGAGTGGGAAGGGAGAGCCCCAGACCCCCACGCCGGCAATCTACACCCCAGTTCTGAGGCTGGATATCAAAACATGCAAAAACCGCCGACCAAGAGGAGGGAGGGTTGCCGGGGAGCCTCCAGGTCTCACCCAGAAATTGGCGTTTCATTACATTCAACGCTGGTTTTCTGGTGGGAGCCCCTTCGGCTCCCCAGTGCTACCTACCAAAAGATGAAAACCAGGACTGTTACCCGCAAGACTTAAAACTTACTCGGGTAACAGAATTACCCAGGAGGCAGTCGCCGCTTACTCGTCAACGCAAAGTCGAGACAACTGCCTGCAACCGCCGACTCAAAGCGACAGACATGACTAGGCCCAAGAATGTTCACCAAGTAACGTGCAGCCAGAACCCAGTTCAACCACCATAAACCCCACACCCGAATGTCAACCCAAGACATGTTACCAAAAACAGCCACAAGTGCAGCAAACTTACAAACGTCATAGGCACGAGGATAGACTGCAAGCTGGCTAGACCAAATAACCCTGCGAAAGACCTGAGAGACCCAAACCCTGGAACAGGGAAGAAGGAAAACCAGATCAACCCAAAGAGCATCCCTGGCCACGGAGTCCGTGGTGCGCGAAAAACAACAGAGAGCCACAACCGGACACAACACATGATGCACCCCCGGCCTAACTAACAAAGCATCAACAACCCAAGGACACCTCCGGAAAGCAGCAGTGTCATTCTTCGCCAAAAAAGAAGAAGACGGCTGCAAATGAACAAACCTACCACCAGGACCAAACGAGCAGAAACCCCTGCGCCAGAGGAGAGTATGAAGCTCCCCGACCCGACCCCTAGGGGCCAATGCCAACAAGAAGAGAGCCTTAGGGAAACCAATAAAAGAGCCTTAGGGAAACCAATAAAAGAGCCTTAGGGAAACCAATAAAAGAGCCTTAGGGAAACACTCCTGAATCGAAGAGGTCACTACAAATCGAGGAGAAGAGAGACAAGAGAGCACCCTGTCCAGCGAACAGGATGGCTAAAGTGACGCACGAGCAGGTCGGAGGTGAAACAAAGGAGGTGACAGTATTCGGCACAAGATGACGGTCCTGGAACAACCAAGAAGAAAGGACAAGAAAACCTTAACAGACAGCAAAGTAACCTACGAAGCGAAAGAAAGAAAGAAATGGAAGGACCTCCAAGAGACCTCGTACTGCCGCCGAGACGAAGCCCGCAAGTGGGACACCATCAATGAAGCCACTGACCACCATAGAGATGATGATAGACCGAGTCAAAAATACCATATGCAAAGACTCGAGAAGATCGAACCAGCCACGTGACGTACTGAACCAATCTGCTGAAAGAGGTGGAGCCTGGGGAAAACCTCTGGGTTTGGACACTGTGTAAGCAGCGTCTAAAACCATGGCTGGGCTAGCCACCATGAGGCCAAGAGGACTACTCTCCCCTGGCGAGTCTCCAAGTGAGTCAGGACCTCGAGCAACAGCGAAACCAGGGGAAAGAGGTACAGGAACCCCCCACCTCGCCCAGTCCTGCCGAAAGGCAGTCAGGGAAGGGCGCCACATATATCGGAACGTGCCATAACCACGCCGACGCGAAGAGGTCTACCTCTGGGCACCCGAACGTCTGGCAGAGCCAACTGAACGAGTCTGTGTCAACGCTCCATTCCGTGGACAGAGGAATGAACCGGGACAGGCCATCCGTCAGAACGTTGGACACCCCCCGAATGTGAACCGCCAGGAGAGCCAAACCCCAAGAACTCAGCAGACGAGTCACCTGCGGCTGTGCACAGAGTGACCACTGCACCGACCAGACACAGACGGTTCTGAAGGCACCGCCGGCCCCGAAACTGGCACCTTTGGCCTACCCCGACGAGCGGAACCCCAAACCCTGGCACGACCCTGTCTGGAGGAACCCCCTTGGAACCCCCTGAGAACCAACAAGTCGGACATCAGACGACAGCTGGAAGATACAAGACATCTGCAGATACTTCTCAACCGCGGTCTGCAAACAGCAAGGGACATAAGGGCGAAGACAACCCAAGAGCCAGGGCCCAAGCTTATTCCAAGGAGGAAGTGAGCACAACCTGCAGACACGCTAGACGCACAGCAAAAAACCGCGACACAACATCCTGCAGGATCGGTGCAAACAGCTTCAGCGGCGCAGACAACGCACAAGCAGCCGAGACCAAAGCACTAGACCCGGGAACAGGCCCGAAGCGTCTCTACATCCTCTGCAAGCCAATCCGAAGACAGCTCCAGGAGGGAAAATAAATGTAAGACTGAAGCCAGCAAACCACGAGCGCGCAAGTCCTCAGCCACAAGTGCAGCTGACAGGGAGGGTACCTGCACATAAAGCTAAATCGCACCCACATTATGCAGAAGGGCAGGAGAGAACAAGCACGCATTAAGATGCTCGAAGTCGCCCCCCAGGTAAACCTGGAACACCGTCAACGCCTTATGACACTCAAGCGTGCACGTACGACAGAAAACACTTCAAGCATCCAACAACAGCACAGAGCAGTCCGCAAGCCAGGATGACTCTGGAACCTCCTAACAAACCCAGTATGGAAACGAAGACCCAAACCTAAAGGAAGACGGATCTATAATAGAGGCATATTCAGGGTTGCGCAGGAGGCAAGCCGCAATGGCCGCCCACGCGTCGGTAGGCGAGATGTGGGATGCCGAAAACTTCTGAAAAGATGGAACCGGGGAGGAGCTGAACCCAAATCCAACTCGTACGCAGAGGGGGGACAGGAAAACCCCTCTCCTTATAACAGAAAGCCCCGCTCGAGGGTTTGAAAGCCCAGGCAGGATCTAACGGGGTCCCACTGCCCTCCAGTCAGCTCCTCCCCAACCCCAAAGAGGTTGTCCAGTCCAACCAGTTCACATCAGGCCCCGGGGATGAGTCATCCTCCAAAGCCCCGGCCTCAAGAAAGAGTCGGGGCAGCTGGAAAGCAGCAAGAGAAGAGGCCCACAGGTCAGACCCCGGCTCTACAGCTGGAGGAAAAGACTCGAATGCCTCCGTCGCCACCCAGGAAGGGGCAACCCCCGAAACTACCAGAGTCTCAGAAACCTCTTAAACCCTGCCCCGACTCCGAACCCCTCAGACGCTTTGGAGCTGGAAGCAAAGGGAAGGGGGAAGGGGACAGAATGAACCACAACAGGGGAAGAATGAGGAGGGTGCGGACTGAACCAAGGCCGAAGCGACCTATAAGCAAGTCCGGGTTCCTATAAGCAAAACGTGGCAGCCTTGGGGCATCCGGGGATAGCAACCAACCTAGCATGCAACGCCTGAGCCGCCTGCACAAGAAGAATGTCATCAGTTGATTGGGTGAATTGAGTTACAAACAAGCAACAATGCTCGCAGGACCCTGAGTTGAAGGTGTCACCTACCCAACAGGCAGCATGACAGAGGCAAAAACAATGAGCGTCGCCCTGAGACAAGGGGACAAAGCAACCCTCAAACTCGTACAAGGCGAGAGGGGGCCCAGGGGTCGCATCCATCGAACCCCGTGCTCCCCCGCAGGGATTCCCAGGGCCCTTAGACTGGTATTGCTAAGAGTAAACACAGGCGAGGTACTGTGAACCGGAGCCAAAATCTACCAAACAAACTGCTAAAGCTGAACCCTCGGGACGTGTCCACTCACAGGAGCCATGCAGGGGGTACCACCAAACACAGGAGGGCAAAACCCTAATATAACCGGGGCAAGGGACACAAAGGCATAACCCCCCCCCCCCCCCACAAGGCAAAAACGAAAAGAAAAACCCCGGAAGAGGACAACGTATTCAGGAGGAACAGAGCCGGCTGCTGTAATAGGTGAAAACTAGCTGCACAGTACCCCGTACCCCTACCAGTGCAAAAACTACCACTTACACCAAGGTAAACAAGGGAGGAACCCCCCCCCCCCCCACAACACACTCGGGGCAGTAAATCACTGAGCAGCAAAAGAACCCAAGGGGACTTGTGGAAGATAAACCCAAGCTCCTAGGGCAGTACTTACAGGGCACTCAGGGAAGGGAACTCTAAGCACATGCAGCCCAAGTATCTGTGAATATTACTCCCAGCTCGCACACCACCTTAAAAGCAGTACTGGACGCAAGGCACAACTGAAGAGAATCTGGAACCACACAAACGAGCCACTATCACATCAGCCGAGGACTGAAGGGTGGATCACTGGCACAGTGGGGTCTGGGGCGTCCCCTTCCCCCCTCCTCAGGAGGGGGGAAGCTGACGAAGACATGTGGTGCGGCACGTGTGATGTCGTGCTCATTTGTTAGTTTTCAATTGGGGAGTTCCGTTCACTCGTTATTCTTCTCTAGAATACCCAAATCCCCAGAATAGGGATTTGTTTTGAGGCACTTACCTTTCTGGGTGCCTGGCCCAGTCGATGGCAGACAAAGAATGCTCCTATTCCCATTGCTCCTTGTGCCTCTCTGAAGGGGCCAGGTTCTGGTTCGTGGTCCCCAGTAGGCCTAAAACTCCAATCACACTGACTGATGCCAAAGTCTAATAATACACATATCAGCCTGGATAGCTACGGGGAGCCATCGGGGCTTCCCCCAGAAAATAAAATCACACTAAAGCATGACAATATACAACAGACTGGCTAAAACAAGTGACGAGCAAAATGCAAATGCAGAGGAAAATTAACCATCAGAACTTACGATATTCGCTTCTCAAAGCTTTTTCTTCCTGAAACATGTTGTCCAAAGCAATTTTTTTCATATCAACAGTGTTCTGAATGTTCTGAAGATGAGATTCCTCAGTTCTCCTGATCTGTTCCAGCACTTCTATTTCACTCTTTTTCTCATTCACCTTTTCCTGCCACACTGTATGCTGCCTCAGCCATTTAGATTGTGCCCTCCAAGGAAAAAATAATAATTACACTTAAATTTTACAAAAAAATTATATATATTCATACACATATAAACACACACACCTTAGCATGCTGCAAGTACTGTAATTCACTTATAAAACCAAATAAAAGTTTAATTATAAAAAGTCAATTTTGGTAAGAACAGGTATTCATACGTACTCATCATTATCTTTTGCAACTGCTTCTTTCAAATGAGTTACTTCTGTCTGAATATTTGCAACTTTTCGTTCAGCAGTGAGGCAATGCATTTGTTTGTCCTTGTGCAGCTTTTTTGCTCTTATCATTGACTCATTGGACGCTTTTACTTGTTGTGAAATGTCCATCACCTTGTTGGTCATATTGTTTAGTTCTTCTTGGATCTCACTGCAAGTAAAAATAAAGCATTGAGTGGAAGAAGTCCCTATTTCTGGGTAGAAGTAGAATTACTGGACGACAGAGCCAGAGTGCACGGGGGGAATTGTGTGAAACCCTGGTTCGGCTTCACAGGAAGCTTCGGAAATCCTCAAGGGTGCAGTAGTACCCAAGGTTGCAATTCTTTTAACCATGTCGTGGAGTAGTTGACTAGTAGTTGCATCTAGTAACACCCAATGCATAGGTTCGAATCCTCATCATGGCTCCTGTGAATTTTCTCACTGGTATCAAAGTTATGAAAAATGAACTATGAAGACAGGCCAAGAAATAAAATGATGACATTTCAGTACTAGTATAAGAGAAAAGGACAAGAGGTAAAATAATAACAACATACAAGATACTGGGGGAGAATGGATCGACCAAGTGGATTGGGACAGTGTTTCCCAGGCGAGGGACAATAAAACAAATGCACACACATAAAACCAGCACTGAACGTGATGAAACACCATTTTCTGGGTGTGATCCGGAGGCTCCACAGAGCTATACAGGCTGATTTGCTAATGTCAGACTTTGGCATCAGTCATGTATGGAGTGTATGGAGTTCTGTGGGCCTACCGGGGACCACGAGCCAGAACCTGGCCCCCCTCAGAGGCAAGGGAAGCAATGGCCTATAGAAACCCCCGTGTGGTTGGAAGCATTCTATGTCTGCCATCGACCGAATTGGGCACCCAGAAAGGTAAGTGTCCCAAAACAAACCCCTATTCTGGTTAAAATTGCTAGCTAACACCGAACTAGTGGATAGAACTCCCCAAAATGACACAAGCAAACTAGCATGATGTCACACGTCACCACACCGCTGTCTGCACAACTCCCCCCTCCCCGGGAGAGGTAAGGGGAAACCCCAGACCCCCACGCCGGCAATCCACACCCCAGTTCTGAGGCTGGATGTCAAGAAAATGCGAAAACCGCCGACCGGAGGGAGGGAGGGATGCCGGGGAGCCTCCGGGTCACACCCAGCAAATGGTGTTTCATTACATTCAAAGCTGGTTTTCTGGAGGAAGCCCTGTCGGCTCCCCAAAGCTAACTATCCACAGAGGAAAGTAGAGGGACACATCCAGGAGGTGGTCGCTGCACGCTCCACAATTCAAAACCGAGACAACTGGCTGCAACCGCTGACCCAAGGCGACACATGCCCGACTAGGCCCAGGAACGAGTACGAGACCACGAGCAGCCAGGACCCTGTCTGACTGCCAAAAACCCTGCCCCGAATGTCAAACCAGGCCACGTTGCCAAAAATGGCGGCAAGACCCGCGAATGTACGAACGTCACGAGCACGGGGATAGACAGCAGGTTGGCTAGCCGTAAGAATCCTACGGACGACCTGGAAAACCTGTACCTGCGTACAGGGAAAAAGGGAAACTGGAGTAACCCAAAACGTGTCCACAAACACAAAAGCGAAGGCGCGCAAAAAACGGCAGAGAACCGCCACAGGCCACAAAACACGATGCACCCCCGGCCTAATCAACCATGCATTAATAACCCAAGGACCCCTCCAGAAAACAGCAGTCTCAATCTTTGCCAGACAAAAAGGAGACAGCTGGAGACGAAGAAACCTACCGTGCCGACCGAAGCAGCAGAAAACCAGAACAGGGGGGGGGGGGGCCACCATAAACCGAGGAGAAGAAAGAATAGAGCACTCTGCCCAAAGACCAGAACGGCACAGGCGGCGCATGAGCAGGCCGGAGGTGAAACAACGCACGAGGCAGCTTGAGGAATGGTTTAGAAGTAACATCAATACCGAATGCAAGCAAAAGCGGCTCCGCCAGCGCCGCACAATTCGAGGTGACAGTATGCAGCAAAATGACAGCCCTGAACCCCCCCACAAGAGAGGAACAAGACAACGCCAAAACAACACAGCCACCTAAGAAGGGACAAAATGAAAAGGAAGGACCGCCAAAAAACCCCACACCGCCGCCAAGAAGCATGCAGGTGGGACACCAGCAACGAAGTCACCTGATCACTAACATAAGGCGAGACTCGAGGCAGAGCCGAACGAGCCGAGGAAGAGGTGGAGCCGCGGGAAGACCCCGGGTGCGACCATCGAGCAGGCAGAGCCGGAAACTCGAGCTGGCAAAAGAGGAGATGGAACGTCTGCCGTACCAAAAAAACATCCCAACGCCAGCAAGCCGCCAGAAGGTTGGAGACCAAGACCCCGACAGGCTCCAGAGAAGGGACACTGCGAGACTCCGAAAACGCCAACAGGCCCGGAAAGCCAGGAACCAGAATCGAAACCTGGCAATAGGAGAGCCAAAAGGCACAAACAAAACACACAACGTGTAGAACAAAAGGAAGCTGAGGAATGAAGAAGGTAGGCAGCAAATGGGAACAAAGGGACTGGACCAACACCAAAAGCCGCTGGACATGTCACAACATGTCCTCGGGAGACAGAAGATCCAGAGGGAACATGACCACCACAAGCAAAATTCTCAGAGGAAACGACAGGGGAAGAGAAATACAAGCCAAGGAACACATGGGGCACACGTAACGGGGGAAACATGTTACCTGGTAGATACCTGGTTGATGGGGTTCTGGTTGTTCTTCTACTCCCTAAGCCCAGCCCGAGGCCAGGCTTGACTTGTGAGAGTTTGATCCACTAGGCTGTTGCTTGGAGCGGCCCGCAGGCCCACATACCCACCACAGCCCGGTTGGTCCGGCACTCCTTGGAGGAATAAATCTAGTTTCCTCTTGAAAATGTTGAACTGAAATGTTGAACTGAACGCCCAAATGAGCCGTAGAAAAGAGAGAAGAAGCACACCAGTGTCCATAGAAGACAATAGGAACGCATGAGGAAGGGAAGTGGCGGAGGCCAACCCCGCACCCAGCGTCAAGTGCAGAGAAGATAGCCTAGAAAGCTCGAGAACCTGTACAGAAGTCAAATGACAGGCTGGAGGCGGGACTAAGAGCCAAAGCTCATCCCCAGCAAGCACAACTAGGCGAAGACAACTAGGGGAGTACAGAGAATTCAATGTACATGGAAAAGCGAAGCCTGGTACAGCAAGACCGGCAAGGAATGAGGGACCCAGAAAATCATGGGAACAAAGAACCCAAACAAGATAGGCCCCAGGAAGAAACACGGAAGGGCCGAACAAAACGCCACAACCATACCCCAACACACAACCGCAGTATCAAAACCGCAGCAAAACGTCACCACACAGCACCCCTGGACACAGGAACATGTACCACAAATCAGGCACCTCCACCTTTGTACCCTGGAAAACGGTGGAGGCGGGGGCCCCGAAACGCAAGCATGGATGGACATGCATAGGAGAGGGACTGGATGGGCAAAGTCAGGAGCCACCTCATATGGGCCAAGAGGCCTCCTGCAGTCACCTGTGTTCTGACGTTCGAATCGGGAGGTAAGGAACAAGAGCCGCCACGTATGGGCTAATAGGCCCGCTGCAGGCACCCCTGTTTGTATGTTCCTTGTTCTCATGTATGTATGTACTCCCATTCATACCCCCAAAACGAACCAGCACCTGGATAAAGGAAACGCCATACCGCTTAAACTCACCTGCAGAACATAGGCACGAAAGGATCACGACAATGTTACTAAGTTGGTGCTGCTGAAGGTGCTAGGTGCCGGTTGGTGCTAGGTATCGTGCACCCACAGCCCAGAAAAACGGGAGCACCACCCGCGGAAGCAGGCCAGAGCCGCTCATGCAGGAGAAAAGGAGGGGAGAGGGGAAGGAGGCGCCCCCACCCAAAACGCAGGGAAAACCCAGTGTCCTCCCCATAGTGGCACTCCAGAACACTCCCAGGAGCAACGCGGCACGGACTGCAGAATGAGAAGAGCGAAAGGCAAAGCACTCTAGAGAAAATGGACGGAGAACACCAGCACATGTGCACACCGCCCAAACCAAAACAAAATCCCACAGAGCATGCGCAGGACACTAAAGTAGCCCAACAGTTTGTATCCCGAGTGATTCGCTCAAGAGAAGAAACAGCCCAACGCACAGAAACAGAAGCCAAAAAGGAGTAAGCAGCGACACATAGTCGGCTCAGTTAATGAAAACAATGAACCGAACTGGAACCCAACCGGGCTACCAGGAGCCCAACTGGGCAACAAGTAGCCCAACCAGGCCACAAGTAGCCCAACCAGGCCACAAGCAGCCCAACCTGGCATCCCGGACCAAGAGTATGGAAGGAAAACGAGCAGTGCCGAGACAGCACGGAGAGAAGATACATGAACAAAAGAACGAGATGGGGCCGAAAACCAAGAGGAAACATGGAAGAAAACCAACAAGCCCTAGAAAGGACTGGCGAGAAGCCTCACCGAAAGACGACAGACATTCCAATAATAAGGGAAGGAGCAATAATCATCCTGAACCTTCGAGAACACAGAAGCAGGTACAAATGACGAAGGCATAGAAAGGCCCAGTCACACCCGAGACCAAAAGTCATGCAGAACCCCAAGAAGAGGGGAACATGACGGAGAAGTCCCGTTCCAAGAAAAAGGGGAGGGAATAACGGAGAAGAGCACCCACCGACAGGACGGAACCAACGGGCTTAAAGGACAAGGAACCAAGCCCGGGGAGGGGCCAACGCCCAACAACTCGTGTGGAGAGTGGGGAAGGAAAACCACACTCCATGCAACCGCAAGTCCTACCCAGAGAGTAGAAAAAAGCCCGGTGGGGTTCAACGAGGCCTGAGGCCTCCCAAGGCAGCTCCTCCCCAGCCCCAGGAACCCACACGGCAGGCCCCCCAAAACCCCAGCCTCAAGGAAAAACCTGGGCAACAGTGAAAAGCACAAAGGAAGGGAGCCCACTGGCAGACTCTTACAACACGGCTGGAAGAACAGGCTCGAATGCCCCCGTCGCTACCCCGGAAGGGGAGTTCCCTGAGACCAACCAAGTCTCAAAACCATGGAAACCCCGCCCCGACCTCGAACCAACAAATGGGAAGGACCCAGATGCAGAGAGGAAGAGGGGGGGAAGGGACTCAATAAGACCACCAATCAAAACAGGGCAGCCTCGGGGCTTCCGGGGAGCAAACAACCTAGCACGTTGTCACCAAAACCCAAAGTGCAGCCCCCGTGCTGCCTGCACCCACATAGTCAGCATATTTCTGGGTAACCGAGTCACAAACAAGCAACAAAACTCGCAGGACTCAAGGCTGAAGGTGTCACCGACTCCATAGGCAGCAGACGGAGGCAAAACCGAGAGTGTCACCCTGAGACAAGGGGACAAAGCAACCCTCGAACTCGCACAAAGTGAGGGGGGGTGGACTCCGGGGCCACATCCATCGGGCCCACGCTCCCCCTAGGGGTTTCCCAGGGTCCAGAGCGTTTACTATAAAAGGACTCGCGCTCCGGTAATCCCAGGCAGGGTACTGCTAACCGGCGCCCATGTCTACCAAACAACTTTCTAAGAACTGAACCCCCGGGACGTGTACGCTCACGGGGACCTAGCAGAGGGAACCACCAGAAGAAGGAAGAGAACTCGGTACAAAAGGGGGAAAGAACCAAAGGCAGACCCCTCCAACCAGGTAGTCAAACAAAATGAAAGAGAAAACCCCGCAAGAGTACAGCGTACCCAGACGGAACAGAGCTGGCCGCTCTGATTGGTGAAAAACTGCGCAGTACCCTGCACCCCTACCAGTGCAAACTGCCCCTTACCCTAAGGCGAACAAGGAAGACAGAACCCCCTATCACACAAAGGGCGGCCGAAAACCAAGCAGTAAACGGCCTAGCAGAAGCAGGACCCAAGGAACTTGTGGAAGGTAACCCCAAGCCCCAAGGGCAGTACCTACAGGGCACCTAGGGAAGGGAACCCCTAGGCGCATGCAGCCCGAGTACTGGAGACTCGGTCCCAAATCACGCACCACCTAGAAGACAGACACCACACTCTAAGTACAGTGCTGAAACAACCACTGGAGCCGGAGCACACAACCGGTGCCTTTAGCATCAGCCGAAGGACTGGGGTGTGGATTACTGGCATGGGGGTCTGGGGCTCCCCCTTCCCCTCCCAGGGAGGAGGGAGCTGTACAGATAGCGGCACGGTGACGTGTGACATCATGCTAGTTTGCTCGTATTTTTGGGGGGAGTTCTATCCACTAGTTCGGCGTTAGCTAGCAATTTTAACCGGAATAGGGGTTTGTTTTGGGACACTTACCTTTCTGGGTGCCCGATCCAGTCGATGGCAGACATAGAATGCTTCCAACCACACGGGGGTTTCTATAGGCCATTGCTCCTCTTGCCTCTCTGAGGGGGCCAGCTTCTGGCTCGTGGTTCCCGATAGGCCCACAGAACTCCATACACATGACTGATGCCAAAGTGACATTAGCATATCAGCCTGAATAACTCTGGGGAGCCGACAGGGCTCCCCCCAGAAAAATTGCATAACAAAAAGAGCCATACACAGCAGAACAGTAATAGTTGCAACGGTTAAGCGTCTCTTAAAAGTTGGCTGTACACAATGGAAATTCACACCTCAGTTAAGCACAAGGGCCATGTCAACTCGGGTCAATGGTGAAAGTGGTCACATAGGTGACCACCTTCAGTGATGATGTTGCCCTACTAATCCACGAGAATCACTACTTCCACATCAAAAGAGGGCCGAGGATAACATGCCCGTATGAGATGAATAGAAGAGCAAGTTTAAATGAGAATCGACAGAGTGAGAACTGTTGGGAGTGTGTTGGGGTGTGATCCAAGATTCTTGGGGTCAAACATCAAGTACCTCAAGGTCGAATGGAATTCACTGTGGAAGTAAGTACGGTATCCCTTTTCCCTTCAGTTCATTAAGATGTATCAATACTAGTGTTCAGCACTGCTCCTGTTATTCTTTATAGTAAACCTAAGTGATTTCAGGATTATTCAAGCACCAGGCAAGGATCCTTTTACCAATAATTCATTGCCTAACCTGTCCTGGAAGGATATTAATATCCACATGTCCTTACATCTTTTCCCAGTCCCCTGTCTGGTAACTCAGGGTAGTGGCAGCTTAATACTTTCGTCCGGCGGCGATGCAGTTTGTGTCCATTAATAATCTTACAGATGTTCAGCGGGATGCATTTTGCATCAGAAATTAAAATGTTAAAATTCCATTTATTGTTCCATTATTATGGGACTAGTTTTAAAGATTAGTTTTAGCTAGTCCTAGTAACCTCTTATGACCATGCTCGTCCCAGTCACCTCTTATGACCATGCTCGCCCCAGCCACCTCTTATGACCATGCTCGCCCCAGCCACCTCTTATGACCATGCTCGCCCCAGCCACCTCTTATGACCATGCTCGTCCCAGTCACCTCTTATGACCATGCTCGTCCCAGTCACCTCTTATGACCATGCTCGCCCCAGCCACCTCTTATGACCATGCTCGCCCCAGCCACCTCTTATGACCATGCTCGCCCCAGCCACCTCTTATGACCATGCTCGCCCCAGCCACCTCTTATGACCATGCTCGTCCCAGTCACCTCTTATGACCATGCTCGCCCCAGCCACCTCTTATGACCATGCTCGCCCCAGCCACCTCTTATGACCATGCTCGTCCCAGTCACCTTATGACCATGCTCGCCCCAGCCACCTCTTATGACCATGCTCGCCCCAGCCACCTCTTATGACCATGCTCACCCCAGCCACCTCATATGACCATGCTCGCCCCAGCCACCTCTTATGCTATCACTATTATTCCTAAGATTAACCCTTTAACTGCACAACACGCCTGCAGGCCCACGTCTGGGGTGCACTACGCGCCTCCAGGTATTTGTATTTTTCACGCTCCTTTCAAAACTCCTGCGGCTACATGGGGTTCACATCAGCTTCCTCAGCGCTCTTGTAAACAGACGCCATCTTTAAAAAAAATCGTGGTCCACATTCCCAGGGTGTGAGAGCCTCAGTAGTGAGTGAGCAACTAAGGCCGGTGCACGCAGCATGAGTTCACATCACTGCTGTTCAGCTTGACACTATTCAACCCGTTCTCGCAAATTTAATAAGTCAATATTGACTTATTAGTTGCGTGCATAGGTGACATACTAAACATAATAGTTTCCCTTGAAAAGCTTCATAGAAAACACCGACCTTACCTAACCTACTTAGTATGTTAAAATAAGCATCTTATAGCTTCGTAATTACAACTGTTACTTAACCTATTATAGGTATAGGTTAGGTAATAATTGTAATTACGAAGCAATAAGATGCTTATCTTAACATACTAAGTAGGTTAGGCAAGGTCGGTGTTTTCTATGAAGCTTTTCAAGGGAAACTATTATGTTAAGTATGTCACCTATGCACATATTTAATAAGTCAATATTGACTTATTAAATTTGCGAGAACGGGTTGCACTATCAGTCTCTTTGGACCGGACAGCCGTCCATTATTTTTCTCTTGAATCCTAGCTTTGGACCGGACTTGCGTCCACTACAAAAATATTTGTATAAAATTCTTTTATGCAATCAACCTCGGGGTAGTATCAAAATACGCGCCTTTAGAATGCGCACAATTTGATACCAAAATGAAAGATGTAACACAAAAATTTATGTCAGAACACTGGAAAGATATAAATAATTATGATGATGAGCTTTAACCCTTAACATGCTCGGGGTCTAATATCCTGCTATCCACACAGGCGCATGTCATTTTGAAAAAAAAAAAATTTTTTTTTTTTGCTAATCTGTTAAGTTCTGTTCACTGATCACGGGAAAAATAAAAAAAAAATTCTATTGTACTTACTTTTGTTGCAATAGAGCCGAGAAGCTCGGTGATGACGTCACAATCTGCATGTTCGCTCATGCAGTACACGCCCGGGAGATGTTGCGCGCGGTCCTCAAACAGCCAGAGTTGCCACAAATATATTTTCGCGCTATTTATTTACAATGTCTAAGCGCATTTTATCTAATTTTTTTTCACTAATTGTGTTTCAAATACTGTTTGAACATATTTTGTATCAATAATTGTTGCATATTTGAGTATACACAGGCGCACACAAATGTTTTCAATTACGGCAATATAATATGTCATTACAGTCTATTATATTGTATGTTCTGCTTATATTTGTATATATTTACACACACGCACACGCTATCTGCTTATATGTTTACATATTTACACACTCGCACACGCTATACACACTTTGAAGCACACTTAGAAGATTTCTAGACTGTGGTAGTCATTGAAGCAGTCGACAGCACATAATGGGATACCACACGTTTCACACCATGTTTGCACAAGCTTCCGTTTCTTGTCTCTACGTGTCGTTGTTTTACACACCAAGCAATCACGTTGGGCTATTGCACGCTTCACACCAGGTGGCAAATACTTAAGTTTGTGTGCTAGGAAGCCTTCAGTGTGAGCGAGGCGTGGAGTACCAGCATGCTGCAACAGTGGGTTTATGATGGGCCGCTGAATACCTGGGACATCTTTTGCAAACTTTCCTAATAACTGTATTGCAGCATCAAATACAAAGTCACGGAAAGTGGGCTTACGTCCAGTTCTCACAAGGTACATGTTGAAACAGTTCAGCATGCTCATGTCCACAAGATGGAAGAACACTTTTTTCGTCCACCTACATGTCTTCCGCACACACTCTGCAGTGCCAATCATCATGTCTGATTTATCAATCAACCGCATGTTGATATTATAGTCTAAAACACAGTCTGGCTTATATAGTGGTGCGTTTGTTTTATGGCTCACTTTCCCACTGTTCACCATTGTTCCATCATGAATTGTTGTCAACAAGTTCACCTCTCTTTTGTCTTTCCACCGAATTGACAGAATGTTATCACTTTTCCTTCTCTGACACTCACCAACTGCAATGTCGTTGTCAAACACAGGCATTTCCCTTCGTTGTGGCTTTACTGTACCAACCAATCCGGTTCTATTTTCTAGCAAGAACCGAGCTAGCAAGGGACTTGTATAGTAATTATCTGTGTATAAAATGTGTCCCTTGTTCATCCACGGAGCCATGATGGTCTTCACTACACTCCCCGAGAATCCATGTTCGTCGTTACCGGGAATGTCTACATCACTAGCCGAGTACAGAATCATGTGTAACACGTATCCTGTCTCACAATCACAAAGAACAAAAAATTTCAGGCCAAATCGGTTTCGTTTTGAGGGAATGTACTGTTTGAATGGAACACGTCCCTTGAAAAGTATGAGAGATTCATCAACCACCAGCTTCTGTGCTGGTACGTAAAAATCTCTGAATTTTCCAATAACATCGTTCATGTAGTGCCTCACTCGCCACAGTCTATCATCAGGTGTTCGGTCCTGAACACTTCCAAAATGTAGACACCTGAGGAGTATCTGAAACCTGTCTCGTGACATATATTTCCCGAATAAAGGTGTTGGTATTGTCTTGTCCTTGCTCCAATAGTCATTTATTGCATGTTTGTGACAGTGCTTCATCAACAAACAGAGTGCCAAAAACACATACATTTCCGCCACTGTGGTATTTTTCCAACGCTGCAGTCGTGAAAATTCTGTGATTTCCCTCTCAATCAGGTAAGCAGCATGCAGGTTCGTTTGGTGTACAATGTATTCCATGAGTGGTTCATCATAGAATGCTGTAAAATATTCCATCTCAGCCATGTCCTCACCTTGATTAGGGAAAAGGTTTGTAATCCCTACATCTTTATCGTCAAAGTGAGGAATATTAGGAATAAAATCGTCACCATCACTCCACTCAAGTACACCAGGCATCCTGCGAGATGCAGAGGAAAGACGGCGAGGAAGCGATGCATACCGGCGACCAGGAGCTGAATACCGTCTGCGAGAAGCACGGCGGCTACGTGCACGTGAGGTGGGTGCACGTGAGGTGGGTGCACGTGAACACGAGGGTCTTGGTCCCTCATGTGGTGCCATGCGGTGGCGCTTGGCCGGGCGAGATGCTGCTGACGCGACAATTTCTCGCCCAGTTACACCACTGGTACCAGCCACAGGCTCAATAAAACTTTGATCTGAGTCACTAAACCCAGAAAAGGAGTCACCTCCCTCTGACTCGTCACCCTCAAACAGAAAATATCCACAGGAACTGTGAGGTCGTGGTAGAATTGGGGTAGAAAATGGGCGAGGAGGCATGGGAGAGCGTATAGGCCTCGCCATGGCATGGCGGTCATTCTCACTTTCACTGCTGCTGCTACTATCACCCGACAACTGTGTATAATCCTCATCGTTGTCTGAATCGTCAAACACACTTTCTTCACCTTCAGAGAATAATTTGTGGGCTATTTGCTCTGGGGTGAGGGACTGAGTGGTGCGTGCCCGTGAGGCGTTTGACCGTGCGCTCGCCATGGTGACTCTCGCTAAACTGAGGCCTCCCATGCCATCGAATCGTGAGCTGGATTTTTTTTCAAAATGGCCGCTGTTTACTAGAGCCCCTGGGCAGCGTATGGGACCCCCAGCTACACCGCGGGCCATTCAAATCGTGTGCGGTACCCATACACTTCATATGAAGTGAAGCGCAGTTGACTGGTAAAACGATTTACACTTCATATGAAGTGATGCGCACTTTAAGGGTTAAGAATTAAAATATTTGTTAAAATTCCAGTTATTGCTCTATTTTTATGAGACTAGTTTTAAAATATGCGCCTTTTTATTGCGAACATTTTGATACCAAAATGAAAGATGTAACAAGAAAATTGATGTTATCAAACTGAATGAGTATACACATTAGGTTGCAGTGTACAAATTGGTGCTCGTTTACGAGTAACTTTAGGCTTTCCTGTGGGGAGGCACGCCAGGCTTTAGTACATTATATTCATATACACCTGTAGGGAATTCATTTGCGAACACAATGATACTAAAACGAGCGACGTAGCATGAGAATTAAGGTGAGAAAACTGAAACGAGTATAAACATTTTACTGATTTTGTGCATTCATGGGTAACTTTTCCGACTTTAGGCTTTGCTGTGGTGGAGTCTTGCCAGGCTATTGGACATTATATGCATATACATCTGCAGGGAATTTAATTGCGAACACAATGATACCAAAACGATTGACGTAGCACAAGAATTAAGGTGAGAAAACTGAAACGAGTATACACATTTAGGCGTCGCCGCACGCTCGCCCGCACCATTGGCCCCATAACGTCACAGTTTGCCGAGCGCGCATGGCGCCGGCAATAGTGTTAAGACCACAGCATCGCCTAATGTCAAAATATATATATAACTTGTATTATTTAGCCATGATAGCATTACAGAAGAGCCTGGGTGTGATAATGACTGTGTACAATGTTCAAATATTAGTAATTCAATGCTGTTCACGATGTTCACAGCGCTACAGCACCACAGCATTATTTCGTCCATCTAGAATTCTTCAAACGACGTCTTAGGTTCCTTTACAAAATAAACTTGGTCAATTATGTATTTACAGGATTTAGTGACCAGTATTGTGATAATAGCACGATTGTGGTGATAATAAGCACTGTGCGTAGTATTGTGGGAGGAGTAATTGTGGTGAGGGAGCGAGGGAGAGAATCGAGGTAGCCTCCCTGTGTGACAGCCACTCTTGTTTTGCTCATCATACTAGCTTAGTGGTTCTCTATGGTGAACACATTTGTACATGGGTATATACAATGTGTGTAGTAACAGCAACAGGAGAATGTTGGGAGGAGCTATTTTGGCGAGGGAGGTGACATAATCGTAGCGTCGTCTGCTGGCTGCTGTGTGATTTCTCATGCAGTGTATGGTGGCCATTGTAAAGTTTGGACACAATACTGGCTTACTTGTATAGTTCTGGTGAATAAAACATGTAGATAGGTATACATAAAATGTGTAAATAGTGTAATACAAACAATAACAATATGATGGGAGGAGCAATGTTGGCGAGTAAGAAGTTGGAGGAGTGAGGGAGTGTTCATCCTCCAACATCCCTCCTGGATGTTGGAGGAGTGAGGGTGTGGCAGCTGACATTTGCGGAGTTCTGAGTGTGTTCATGGTGAATGTATATATATAGTGTGATAGCGTATAGTGTGTAAATAGACTATATATATACATAAATTAGCATAATATAATGGAAATATGTTCTGGATATGTGTACACATGTGTCATGCACATAACACAGTGTCTTCGGACAATACGGATGTTCTATTGCCATAATAATAATAGTATACATGTTCGTTATACAGTACATAGGATTGGCACGTAAAAGCGTATAAAATGTATTTGGAACTGTGCGCAGAAAATGAACAAAAATATATTCGCGGCAACTCGGGCATCCTGCCCCGAGCGCCCTACCGACACCGGGGCGTATGCCACAGACAACCAGGGAATGATGACGTCACGCACTAACTTACGGACCCCATAGCAGCTAAAGTACTTACAACTTTGACCTTCTGTTATTATACCCTTACTCAGGGAAGTTTTTTTGACACTAAAAACAGAAAATAATTTTTTTCCAGAGATTTTATTTCCTGCGCACTGGGGGGGGGGTGTCATATTTGGAGGCCGCGCAGTTAAGGAGTTAAACATCGAAGATGCTCCTATGATTGAAGTTTAATCTTCTATTCCTAAGATTATACTACAAATTTGTGTACAAAATAAATCTGTTCTGTTTCCTTGAACAGATTGGCCTGGCCTCGGGCCGGGCTTGGGGAGTAGAAGAACTCCCAGAACCCCATCAACCAGGTATTGTTCTTGAGTGTGTAATGCAGCACAAACCAATCCACTTACCTGTGTAGTCGTTTTTCCTCCTCATACTTTGCACGAAAGTTATTAATCTTCTCTTGAACTGCAGCTACTTTGCTTTCGTGTTGTTCAAGTTCTTCACGAGCATTTTGTTCCTCCTTTTCTGCTCGTATAACCTGATAAAAAGATCAAAAGCCTCTCAGGATCTGTGGTTGAGAACTTAAGCTTTAAAAGTGAGATACTGACAATCTTCATAAAGTCAAGAAATTACTTTTTTGCCAGCGGATATAACATCTATTCTGAGGGGAGCCCCTTTGGCTCCCTGGAGCTATCCAGCCTGATATGTAACTATTAGCTTTCTGACATCAAAGTGCATGGAGTTCTTGCCTACCGGAACCACGAGCCAGAACCTGACCCCCTCAGAGGGGCACAAGGAGAAATGGCCTATAGAAACCCCCATGTGATTGGGAGCATTCTATTTTTGCCATCGACCGGGTCTGGCACCCAGAAACATAGGCACCCCAAAACAAACCCCTATTCTGGTAAAAATATTGCTACCGAAAACCGAACAAGTGGACAGAACTCCCCAACAAAAATTAGTAAACAAGCATGACGTCATCACATTGCCACGCTGCTGTCTGCGCAACCCATTTCCTCCCTGGGAGGGAGAAGGGGATCATCGCCATCCAAGTGCCCGGCTCCAAAAGCAACCAGACCTGGGGCAGAGTGATCACCCGAAAGGAGGGGCAAAAGACCTAGGGGTTCAGACGGCACAAGTCCAGAATGAACCCCAGACCTGCACACACAGTCCCGTTTCCAGATTGGAAACGGGTGGGAAACCCACCTGAGGGATGAGGTCATTTCGACCACATCGAAACGTACCTACTCCAGGATGACCTGACACAGCGCAGAAGAGGACTGCCCAGCAAACACTGAACTCCCCAAAGGAGGAGGAGCCACCCATCGCCACTGCAGGCCAAAGGAAACGACCCGAAACGCCCAAAAATCATGGGACAAGGAGTGAGCCCCAACCCTCACGGGAAGGTCTTGCTGCGATTTTGGACTTTATATGCATATACTCTTATAGGGAATTTCATTGCAAATACATTGATACTAAAATGAAAGACCTAGGATCAGAATTGAGATAAAGTTGAAAAGAGTATACCCATTTTATTGCTCTTTATTGGTGCTCACTGGGGTAACGCTCTGTCACTTTCTCTGTTTGCTGTGGGTGGTACGCCGGGTTTTTGGACATTATATGCATATATACCCATGTAGGGAATTCTATTGCGAACATAATGATACCAAAATGAAAGACCTAGGACGAGAATTAAGATGTCCAAAGAGGGTATACACATTTCATTGCTCTTGCGCGCTCCCAGGTAACACACACTCACTTTCTCCCTTTCTTGCCGGGCTTTTGGGCTTTATATGCATTTAGTCCTGTAGAGAATTCTATTGCGAACACATTGATACCAAATTGAATATCTTAGGACGAGAATTGAGGCAACAAAGTTGAAAAGAGTATACACTTTTCAGAATTACCGCACTTTCCCTCGAGCTCCGCCGGAAACGCCCAAACCCACCTGAGGTAGCACGGGGCTTGGGGCCCAAAGCACGAAAGTGTTATATTAACAGGGTGACCCACGAAAGGGCCGATGCCCCTTACGAGAAGCAGACTGATGCGCAGAGCCAACAATGCACTGACCAAATGCTACCAGCTCCGAAGGTAACCGATTCTGAAATTGGCACCACTGGCCTACCACGACCGAAGGAATACCGAATCCTGGCACGACCCCTCCAGAAAAGACGCCCACGGCCACCCCGGAGAACCAAAAAGTCAGACATAGGGCAGCAGCAAGACGAAGCTGCCTGCAGATACTGCACAACCACAGAATCTGCAAACGGCAAAGGCCAAAAGGGCGACGAAAACCTAAGAGCAAGGGCCCATACGGATTCCAGGAAGCAAGCAAGCACAGCCTGCTGGCACGCGAGGTGAGAAGAAAAAATAGAGACGACACCACCTCCTTCAGAATTGGTGCAAACAACTTTAACAAGGAAGCCGACGCCCAAACTGCCGAGGCAAGCGCACCTGACACCGGCCGGCACCCAACACTTCCACATCCTCCTCAAGCCAGTCCCAAAGACAGCTCGAGCAGGAAAATGAAACGCAAAACCGAAGCCTAGTGCCACTGGGCGCACAAATCCTCAGCTACCAGGGACACCGAAAGGACAGAAACCTGCACCTGCCCAATATCCTTAGGAAGAATGGGGGCAAATAAGCACTCATTGAGGTGCTCCAACTCGCCCCCCCCCCCCCCAGGTAAACCTGAAAACTCAAAAAACCCAAAGAAGTTTCTCGTCATTCAACCGTGCGGGTCTGACAGAACGAGTGCCATGCCCCAAAGAAAAGAAAGGGTAGTCTGCCAACCAGGGTGACTCCAGCACCTCATAACACACCCAATAAGGAAAAGCAGAGCCGAACTCAAACGAGGCAGGGTCTATTATTGCGGCAAAATCCGGGTCATGCAGGAGGTACACCGCAATGGCCTCTCGAATCTCCTTAGATGGGATGAGGGAAGCCAAAAACCTCCGGAAAGAAGGGACCGAAGAACCCGAGGAGCAGAACTCGTATCAAATTCGTGCAAGGAGGGGGGTAAGAAAATCCCTCCTCCCTACCCCCTTGCAACAATAAGCCCCTGCATTAAGGGTACCAACACCTAAGCGGGGCCAAATGGGGCTGAGGCAGAGCCGTCCTCCAAACCCTCCGCCTCTAAAGAAAAGACAGAGTCCACTGGAAAAGCTGGGGAGCCCGCTGGTCAGACTCCAACGTCCCAGCCAGAGGAGCAGACTAGAATGCCTCCTTCGCCAAATCAGATGGGGCAGCCCCTGAGACTGTTTGAGTCTTACCAACATCTAAACCCTGCCCCAACTCCAAAACCCTCAGATGTTTGGGAGCCAGCAGCATGGAGGGAGGAGGAAGGGGGGGGGGAGAAACAGGACAAACAACAGCAGGGAAAGGATGAGGGAGAGTGGATAAACACCAAAGTCGAAGCGACTAATGCTCCCAAGTCCAGGACCCTCTAACCAAAGCGGGGCAGCTGTGGGTAATCCGGAGAAGCAACCAACCTAGCGCATTGCAGCAACCGAAACTTTGCATGCAACGCCAAACCTGCCTACACCCGATTATCAGTATTTGTGGACTGGGTGAATTGGAGCACCAACAAGGAACACCACTCGCAGGACTCCGGGTCAAAGTATCATCAGCCCAACAGGCAACATGACGGAGACAAAACCAGTGAATATCACCCCGAGACAAGGGGACAGAGCAACCTTCGAACTTGCACAAGGCAAGATGGGACACAGAGGACGCATCCATCAAACCAATCAGCCCCAATGGGGTTTTCCAGGGCCCTTAGGCTGACTGCAAAGGAAAGTCCAGGCAAGGTACTGCTATCCGGTTGGCCCAAACTACTGAGAATAATTAAAGCTGAACCCCTGTGACTTTTACAATCACAGGGACCTAGCAGGGGACCACCAAAATAACAGGGTGAACCATGGGGCAGACTCCCCCCCCCCCCAGGCAACAAACAAAAAGAAAAAGAAAAACCCAGCAAAAGTATGTCTCCAGGAGGAACAGAACCCGCCACTGTGACAACAGGTGATAAGCTACACAGTACCTTGCACCCCTACCAGTGACAATACTACCTCCTACCCAAGGTCAAACAGCGACTATGAAAACCCCAGCCGACCCCATGGGTGGGCAATCACCGAGCAGCAAAAAGATCCTTATGGAGGTAATTCCCAAATGACTTGTGGAAGATAACCCCAAGCTGCAAGGGCAGTACTTACAGGGCACCTAGGGAAGATGGCCCTAGGTGCATGTAGCCCCAGTATTCCGTGAATTACTCGTGGCTCGCTGAACGCCGCAAAGGTACAGCACTGCACAGAACCAGGAGCCAGAGTTTAACGACAGCCACTCAACACATCAGCCTCAGAACTGGGGTTGTATGGCCAGTGCAGGGGTTTAGGGCTTCCTCTTCCCCCTCTCAGGGAGGGGGGGGGGGGGGAGTTGCACAGACAGTGGCGCGGCGGCGGTTGTAACATCATGCTTGTTTGCTTGTTTTCGGATTTGGGAGTTCTGCTTGATAGTTCGGTTTTCGGTAGGAATTTTGAAGCAGGTGGAGTTTTTGGGATGCCTACCTTTCTGGTTGCCTAAACCCGGTTGATGACAAATATGAAATGCTCCCAACCACATGGAGGTTTCTATAGGCCAGTGATCCTCGTGCCCCTGAGTGGGGCCAGGTTCTTGCTCCTGGTCCCCAATAGACAAGAACTCCAATTGAATTGACTGATGCCATGGTCCAATACATATATAGCCTGGTAAGCTCCGGGAAGCCGGAGGGAGTCTCCACAGAAAATCCTACTAATTCTTTAGTACATCAATGTTTGTACGATGGTGCATATAGTCACAAAAAGTACTATCTAAACAGAAGAATGAGTTGTAGGTAGTTACATCAGCCTTAAGAGGATTTAATGGCCTACCGGACACCAAATCGAGAACCTGGTCCCCTAACAGTGGCTCAGGGAGCTGGAGATTGTTATGATCACTAACCAAGAAAACATTCAGAGAGTTAAACAAAACAGAAATCGGCAAGATTCACAGAGAGAAGGTAGGCTTGGATAATTACAGTTAGGTAATTACATAAAATAATGTAAATAAATAAATACTGTATATACCAGGTGTAGAGATAAATTCACAATGAAAAACAGTTCAAAACTGTTTAACAGATGATTCTTTTATTTTTATACTGAATACTAAATATTTTTTCCTTCTTGTAAAATACACTGTGGGAATACCATCAGACTTCAAACTTACGACACGATACTTACCAATGCCCACACTAATTCTTTCCGCAAATCCTGCACCTTCTTTTTCATTTTACTAGCAAAGATAGAAGAAAATTCATACTGGGCACGATGTTCATCTACCTCCTTCTTAAGCAATGGTAGAATCTGAAAGTGTCCAAGGAAAAAAACAACTTTTAATATTGCAAATAACTTTGTTTTGTAAACTAAGGCAGTTTAGGTAAATCCATACCTATGTGGAAACAAAACAAGGCAATTACATTTCCTTAACCCATGAAGGTACAGACACACTACAACCTAAGGCAGGAGAAGTATCATGTGCATGAAGGTACACATGTTTTTATAAACAAACACGGAGCCCCAGTGGGCCCCAGGAAGCCACTGGGACTCCTCCAAAAAGATACACTTCATTACAGTCAGTCTTGGGTGTTTTATGTTATGAAATTGTATAATATTCAACTTGAAACAATTATTTTTATTACGGAATCAATGCTGAACAATGCTATATTATTTGGCATTGTTAGGCCAACAATGCTTGATTTGTAAGCATTTTAAAGAAAGTTTGCAATGGGTAGTAAACAGTGCATTAATGATTATTTTTATCACTTATTTCTAATAACCATATAACTTACCTCCTTCCGCTCCCGAATAAGAGTAAGAGATATGTTGAGAGCTTTGTCCAGTTGATTGTAATCTTCTTTCATTTGCTGCAACTGTGTAGCCTTCAGGAAAAATTGGTACAGTGCTTGTGGGTCCTGAAACCATAATACATTCATTATCAATGAAATAACAAATGCTAACTTGCTCTCAAGTTAGCATAAACTTGCTTATAGTCAACATTCCGCAAAGATCTTAAATAGTGCAACTTGCCTGGAACAAATTGGTTTGTTTTAGAGTTTATTGTAACCAGAGTTCAGTTGCAAATAAGAGTAGATATTTCTTGACAAGAATTACTATTTTTGCTACTTTTCACTATTGTTGGCCAATCATTATTGAAATTTAACAGATCAAATGCTGCAACATGTTTTTTTAGAACATTCTGATATCAATAATCACTTACGAAAAAGTTAATGCTTTCTCTTTTTTTGGTACCCCATACCCGACTCGGTGATAAGGAACCACATGAGACTGGCAAGGAAAATAAAAGCATGTGAAATAAACGAGAAATTGCTAGAATGGATAAAACAATGGTTAAAACAAAGAAGGCAAAGGGTTGTCCTAAATGGAAATGAATACGACTGGAGAAATGGGGTGAGTGGGGCACCGCAAAATTCCATTTTTGCGACCAGACCTTTTTGCCACACGCATCAATGGCATACACGAGAATATTATAAACCAAATAAAAATTCGCAGATGATATTAAGATCTATGGTAAAATAGGAAACAAAAATTACATCGAGGCCTTGCAAAGAGATCTACATAACTCCACAAATTGTCAAAAGACTGGCAAATGCCATTTAATATTGAATACTACAAGACCTTGCATGTAGGGCATAACATTACACATCCAACTATGAAAACAACCTCACTACCATGCAGCAACTTGATATAGAAAAGCACCTAGGAGTCAGAAGCCACCAGTCATTAAAAGTTGCACAAACGGGAAGGAGCTGCAGTAAAAAACCCAACCATACCCCTAGGAATAGTCAAATGAACCTTTTACTTCAAGAAAATAAAATGATTATTCAATTGTACAGATATCTGGTGCAACCCCTATGATGCATGATTTTTTACTACAGAGCAACAAAAATCATCCCACAACTAAATTCACTCTCATACCAGGAATGGTTAAGGGCCATAGGGCTAACAATACTGCAGACCAGACACGACTGGGCTGATCTCATTAAAACCTTGAAAATACTGAACAAGTTGGAGAATATTCATCTAGATCACTTCTTTAAAAAGGTCAAACTTAACACACACAAGGGCAACATCTTCTAGCTCAACAAGCCCCAATATATGACAGAAAACAGCATATGGTTTTCCCCCAGGGTTGTAAACCCATACAACTACATACCTGCTTAATCAGTAAATGCCAAGACATTACTGCAGTTCAAAGGCCAGTTAAGAGGAGGGGGAGGGGGGCCCTTGGAGGCCTTTGACAAACTACCAGCTTCCTGTCCCTCACTAAGCCCCTAGATAAATGGTTGGCCCTTGGGTAAATTCAAATAAATTCATCCAAGACTATTAATTTCATCTGTAAGTGAAAATATCAACAGAGCTGCACGACCGGGTTGGGAACTAGACACACACATTCATTGCCCATACATTGTTCTCTTGATAGTATTGGCCTTTAGCCAAGGTAACATACTCAGGATGTTTTCCCAAGATGGGTCTGCTTATTGAACACCTGAGAACCAGATGTGTCCCCCATGAACCTGCAATAGTTTCAAATTTTGCACGGCACTAAAAATATTTTGAGATGTGATCCACACCACTAGTCAAACATATAAGAATGTGATGCTCAGTACAAGGGTTAAGTGATTTGGTATAAAACAACTGTATGCACAAAAAAAAATTGTCCATTGTCTACAAAAATAAATACTATAATTTTAGCATTATTATAATAAATGAAATAGCAAAAATTGGACACGATGGAGTCTTTAACAAACCGATCCATTTAAGCAGGATTCCACTGTACTTGTCACACACAATTCATTAGAATATTTGACAAGGAACAGTAAAATGTGAAATACTTACTAATTCAATTTTTATCTTTGATACCTTACAACCCCTTGGTGCTTACTTTATAATGTCCATCAATAACTTAAGTCAATGCAACAAACCTAAAGTGTCATTCCAGTTTCTATTTTATACCTTTCTGCAAAGAGGTAAGATCTCCAAATTCTGAACCATTATGAATACAATACTGTACATCCAAATGACTGGCCAATTATCTTGGAGATGCTAAGGCTGCTATTAGGTGGGAAAGCAAATACCGTGGTTTAAGAATGTGTATATCCACAGACTAAACTAGCCTATTTACATCCAATGTTCATCTTACCGTAGATTTCAGGAACGCTCGAGACATATCTTGATTGAGAACAGTGATAGGGTTATCAACTTGCAGGTTGAAGTGGTCTAACATTCTTTGCATTTCATCCTTCTTCACCGAGACAATAGTACCTAAGAAAATGCCAGATTTATAATTTGACACATTTATTCATAGCTACAAGTTTACTTTTGAGAGGCATCTCAAAGTCACATTAGGCCAACAAGTGGTCTTCCCCAGGACGCAAGCCACAACAGTTGCCCAACCCATAGTTACCTATTTACTGCAGGTGAACAGCTGCTTTAAGCATAAGGAAATGTGGCAAAATGTCTCATCCTGCTTGGGAACTAAACCCAGGCCCTATCAACTGAGTTAACTGCTAATTACTGGCTATAATTCTGGGCATCTCTAAAATGCATGAAAATGATCTGCCACAGAACAAACAATTTGCACGGTACAGTACTGTATTTATTTTTATTTTTTATTTATTTATTTATACATACAAGAGTTCTTACATTCTTGAACATCATACAGAAGCACTGTATCTGCTCAAATTCAACCAAATGCTTCCCAACTCATTAGACAAGACTACATTGCACCAGGACTATATATTCTAACATACTGCTAAATTAACAGTATGTTCTTTGATGTAGAGTTGCTGTTCACCAATGTGCCCATGGATGAGACTATTGGAATGAAGGAAAGAATTTATCAGGATCCAGTTTGTACTCCCCTTGACATCCAAGAAGGTACACTTACGGAGGTACTCAAAGCATGTACCAAATAAGGCACTCTTACCAAGTCCTGATGGGCACATGTATAAACAAGTACCATAGATGGCGTTGTTATAGGTTCCCCCCTTAGTGTCCTATTTGCTAAGTTTTACATGGGAACCATTACTCAAGGCAGAACAATGCAAGTGATTAGAATAGTATGAGCAATGTGATGCAATACCTGGATTTTAAGGTGCTCAATCCATCTTGTCATTTTTCTAGCTGATGCAATATTTTCTTGGTTATGCTCCCTAAACAGTAGGTCATCAGACACCATTAATGTTCAGATCCTTCACATGTTGCTTTCCTACTTTACTATGGGTAGATCTCATTGTGTCTTATAACCTGTATTTGCTTTATGTTCTTAATTCTTACCATACCTAACTGGAAATGTCTGTATGATCAAGGTTGGAGGCCAGACAGGAAAGAGGGATAGAAGAAGTGGGGAAAGAAAGAGAGGAGAAGGGGGGAAAGGGGAGGGAAGATGGGGGATGAGGTGAGGATATGGGGAGAGGGGGAAAGAAGAGGCGTGGAATAAGGAGTTGGGAGAGATGGGGAAAGAAAAAGAGGCAGAATAGGGGATGGGGGCAGTGCCAGGTACCCCTTCAAGTATACAGGATACTGAAAGCAATAGACAATGTGGAAAAAAGTCTTACACAGATGAGACAGAATTAGGGAGCACGGGGGAATTTTAAAACATGGATGAGCCAAAGAAATGTAAAAAAAATATTATGCAGCAAGACAAGCAAAGGTAATGAACTCTAACAATTCACAGCTTCAAAAGCACACACAACCGGTTGCAACCCATCCTCCGAATTGACAGTACGATTTAATACTAAGTGCAATAAGTACACTTTCTTACTGTCATAAACAGTGCATAACTGTACTTATGGGGCTGTTACATTTACCAAACTCCCTCCCCCGATTTAATTCTCCTCGTTTTCTGTTAAGACACTCAGAATTTTAGGATGAAGTTTTCAATTTAGATTAGCAAGTCACAAGTCTTAAATATCAGGAATTTCTTTTTCAGGTTTATTAAATAATGTAGATTTTATACAAAGTTTTAAAATATCCTGAGTTACTTTATAATTTATTGATATATTTTAGTTTTGTTTTATTAGTTTTATAAAACTGTAATATCAATATACTGTAGCTATAAGTTAAGTACTAATTGTAATTAACAAGCAATAAAATTATTATCTTCAAAAACTAAGACGGTTAGGTAAGGTTGTGGTTTTCTATTCAGTTTTTCAGGTAAACTCAAATATTCACAATATATTTGACAGTACGATTTATTACCAAGTGAAAATAAGTACAATTCCTAACTGCTATGAATAGTACATAATTGCACTTATTTGTCTTCTTACATTTACCACCCCATTTTTGGAGGACGAGCTGCACAACCATACTGGAATGTCAAAGGTAAAGATGTAACAGGTGCAATAGTTAGGAGGCAGAGCTCTGGAGCTGAAACTCACTCCGAGTAGACAAGCAGCAAAGCACATGCAAACAAACTCAACTTGCTCATTAAACACCAGTTACCATTTTTAGCCTTTATCTTGTATCCTCCTCCACCATTACTGTGTATCTTGCGTTCAACAACAATCGAGTCACCAAACAATTCGTGCTTGAAGGCATCTCTCCCAGAGTTTTTTATTCCAATCTCGATTGTGGCTATTTGTTTTCCATACTTCACAAGTTCTGCAGAAATGGTAATCATTATTACTAATAGATCACAGTGAGGTAAATGGTGAGATAATGACAATCAATACATTGAAGGGAAGATAAATACTATCAGGAGAAAGTGGCAAGTCATTACGACTATATATCACTTGGAAGGGTTATCTTGAGATGGTTATCTTGAGATGATTTCGGGGCTTTTTTAGTGTCCCCGCGGCCCGGTCCTCGACCAGGCCTCCACCCCCAGGAAGCAGCCCGTGACAGCTGACTAACACCCAGGTACCTATTTTACTGCTAGGTAACAGGGGCATAGGGTGAAAGAAACTCTGCCCATTGTTTCTCGCCGGCGCCTGGGATCGAACCCAGGACCACAGGATCACAAATCCCGCGTGCTGTCCGCTCGGCCGACCGGCTCCCAAAAGGGATTAGGACAAGGATTTAGGATGGGACAGGTGATAAGGAATGATGCCCAAGAGGTTGGGCACCATTCCACTTGGACAGTCGGGGATTGAACAATAAGTTAAAGAGTAAGCAAAATGGCTGATGAGTATAAAATTAGAAATATAATAATAACTAATAATAAGTGAAATAATAAATAATAAATGATGGCAGTGGGGACGATGATGAAAATCAATTGGAGCTCTTAGGTGACTCGAACCCCATGGCCAACAGACTGCCAGCCGGAACCTCTACCACTGTACCACCCTGACCTTATATAAATTATACAACCTAGGATTCTACTTAACAAACAGGAAGACTGAAGGCCCTACTGAAGCCAGTCCAGGTTTTATGTATAACCTCCAAGCATCCGGCTGCCTTTTTAAATGAAGTAAATATACTGCAGTAGAAGTTTCATACCTTTAAGATTATTTCCTCTATTTGTTAAACGACTACTACCTCCAAGGCCAACTACCACTGCTGTTAAAATTGCGCTCTTGCCACTCCCATTTCTTCCCTGCAAGACATAATGTAACATTACTTAGTACATCAATCACATAAGATATTTTAATAAAACATGATAACTATAGACTTATACAGTACCAATATGCAAATAAAATACTTCAACGTATTAGAAATAAAGTACATACTGTACAACAATACAGTACTGCATATACAGCCGACACCTGTATCAATAATAAACAATCAACACACCGCTACAATTTCTGCCATCTCAATTCATATCCGTGTGGTCTTGCTTGTTGCTCCAGCTTTCCTATTCACTTCACAATTTTATGATGCATTATATGCAGCACTGTGAAAACAGATCTAAATCATAATATCAAAGACACGACCAAATATCAAAGTATCTACACAGTATCAATATCAAAGACTACACAGGACCTCATATCAGGTTCAGCCCTACAACTTCCTTGTGTTGTGATGTTACGCTTGTCATCTATTGGGCCACAGTCATCTCACCTGCCGTAATGCAGCACGCTATGCAAACTGCGGCAAAACAAGCCATACAGACAGAGATAACGGTGGGTGCTCTGCTGCATCTCGCTGCTTTTTATGCCATGGCCATCACAAGGTTACGTCCAAGAGTTGCCCTGTATATCTTGAGGCCCTCCAGTTGGACATCGATCATAAAACAGCGGGAACCCCTCGACATGAACTGTTCCAGAGGTTACGCGCCCTCAATCAGCCTATCGCTTCTTCTCGCCTCCAGGTTCCCCCTGGTCGGGCCTCTTCACAAGTAGAAACTAGCAGATGCTCTTGCCTGTCCCAGTCACATGCCTCATACGCCCAGGGTGCTAATCGATTTTCCCTCCTGGATAGCCTTGACAGGGGCGGAAACTCATCCACGGATACAGACATGGACTCTCGGTCTCGGGCGGAGCCTGGCACTCGTCACCCTCCTGCCTCTCCCCAAAGAAGCCAACACTGGCGTCGTCGACACTCCCATTGATCAGGAGGTACTGCTCCAACAGATAGCCCTGATGATCCTCTGGTCCCGCAACCCGTTCTCGCAAATTTAATAAGTCAATATTGACTTATTAGTTGCGTGCATAGGTGACATACTTAACATAATAGTTTCCCTTGAAAAGCTTCATAGAAAACACCGACCTTACCTAACCTACTTAGTATGTTAAAATAAGCATCTTATAGCTTCGTAATTACAATTGTTACTTAACCTATTATAGGTATAGGTTAGGTAATAATTGTAATTACGAAGCAATAAGATGCTTATCTTAACATACTAAGTAGGTTAGGTAAGGTCGGTGTTTTCTATGAAGCTTTTCAAGGGAAACTATTATGTTAAGTATGTCACCTATGCACATATTTAATAAGTCAATATTGACTTATTAAATTTGCGAGAACGGGTTGCATCCCGCAGGCACTTTCCCAGGGAAGTGTGACACCGGTGGAACACGAGGCTCAGAGTGAAGCACCCACCAGTCACAGGCGTCGTCAAGAGTTCGCGAGCAGATCACCGCTTCCGTCAGGCAGAGAGAAGCATTGATCAACATTCTCTGGACTGGCTGTCATTAATACCACACATTTTACTTACTTTGTATGAGGGTTTTATGGCTTTTTCTAGTAGTTTTCCCTTTGGAGACATCTTTGCACAGGTGGTCAGAAAGTTAGCTGTTGTATTTCAGGGATAATGGCACCCCATCCTAAGAATACTGTGGTGTTTTGGAATGCTTGCTCCCTTTTTAATTAGACGCAATTTCTAGACAATTTTATCGCCAGTGCACCACCGTTGATCATGAACAGTGGTGTCTGACCCAGGAGGACACAGTGGAACACTTTCACTGCCCTCGTTTTCATAGCGCTCGCATCAGACTACAGAGTGCCTTTGTAGGCTAAATATTCCTCGCCTCACAGTTCCCGTTCTCCTTGACGGGGCAGGTGCGAGAGATGAAGACGTCCGTCATGACATCCTTCGCCATACCTTCCGCTTGAACCGTCATGTCCGTGGCCTGAAGAGACTAAAATATGTAGCCTGAGGAGATTGCAGGGTCTATGGCCTGAAGAGACTATAGGGACCCCATCCCTCCGCTATTTCCCAGTATCAGGCAGCCGGGGCGCATCCGATCCCACGATCGTCATCGCCCCTAAATCAACACAACAACAAACACACGACCAAGAAACTGTTTAGTATCACTAGCATAGAGTGCTACAGTAATGATTGATGTTGATAGTGCAGGCCATTCTCTTAATTTGTTATTCTTTTAAAAATCCCAGAGTTGAATGTAATGAAATGCCTCTTTATGGAGAAGCCCTGGTGACCCCCTGAAAGCTATCATCCCAAGATTGCTCCATACTAAAAGATCAGTCACTGGAGTTCTGTTTGGCTTACCAGGGACCGGAGCCAGAACCTGGCCTCCCTCACAGTCGCATGGAGTGAGTGGGTGGGTGACAATCCGCCACCCCACTGGAAAAAGCCTCCAGAAAGTTAGAGAAGCTTTAGAGACACTGGAGGATTTACGTAAAACAAAGCCTCGAAACCACCAAAGAATTCAGCAGACAATTCACACTGACCATGGGATTCACTTAAATTAACCCTAAGCCCATTAGTATCAATTACCACCAACAGATGGCCCAGTCCCAGGTCTCGACCAACTCCTCCATCTCGGTTTTGGAGCTGATGAACACCCCAACAATGAACTGAGAAACCTGGAGGAAGGGGGAGGGGAAAAATCAGGACTCCTCCAGAAAGAGGCATTTCATTACATTTAATACTGAGCATTTCAAGGAAGACTCTCAGTGGCTCCCTGAAGCTAACTAACCACAGAAAGCAAATATGGGACTTACCAGGAAGGAGGAGAGGTGGCAGGCAATAAGACCAAGAAGAGAAACCAGGCTGGGAGACATGTACCTGAATAGTATCTGGATGGGGTTCTGGGAGCCCTTCTACTCCCCAAGCCTGGCCCAGGGCCAGTTTGACTTGTGAGAGCTTGGTCCACAGGCTGTTGCTTGGAGCAGCCCGCAGACCCAAATATCCACAACAGCCCAGTAAGTCCGGCACTCCTTTTAGAAAATTATCTAGTTTTCTCTTGAAAATGTCCACAGTTGTTCCCGCAATATTTCTTATACATACTCGCTGAGTGGATGTTGAGTAACCACGGACCTCTGATGTTTATACAGTGTTCTCTGTGCCTATGGCAACCCTGCTATTTACTAGTTCTATTCTGCATTTTCTTTCACATTGTTTGCTAAAGTAAGTTATTTTACTGTGTAGACACAGCCCAAAACAACACATGACCAACTGGGACCAGGAACATTTGCCAAATACTTGGCCACTAGGGCTCTGTTAAAACACAAAACCCCTGACACCGAATATGATTCCCTGGAACACACCAGGGGAAACGGGGAGCGCGCACACCAGGGGAAACGGGGAGCGCGCACACCAGGGGAAACGGGGAGCGCGCACACCAGGGGAAACGGGGAGCGCGCACACCAGGGGAAACGGGGAGCGCGCACACCAGGGGAAACGGGGAGCGCGCACACCAGGGGAAACGGGGAGCGCGCACACCAGGGGAAACGGGGAGCGCGCACACCAGGGGAAACGGGGAGCGCGCACACCAGGGGAAACGGGGAGCGCGCACACCAGGGGAAACGGGGAGCGCGCACACCAGGGGAAACGGGGAGCGCGCACACCAGGGGAAACGGGGAGCGCGCACACCAGGGGAAACGGGGAGCGCGCACACCAGGGGAAACGGGGAGCGCGCACACCAGGGGAAACGGGGAGCGCGCACACCAGGGGAAACGGGGAGCGCGCACACCAGGGGAAACGGGGAGCGCGCACACCAGGGGAAACGGGGAGCGCGCACACCAGGGGAAACGGGGGGCGCGCACACCAGGGGAAACGGGGGGCGCGCACACCAGGGGAAACGGGGGGCGCGCACACCAGGGGAAACGGGGGGCGCGCACACCAGGGGAAACGGGGGGCGCGCACACCAGGGGAAACTGGGGGCGCGCACACCAGGGAAACTGGGGGCGCACACACCAGGGAAACTGGGGGCGCGCACAACAGGGAAACTGGGGGCGCGCACAACAGGGAAACTGGGGGCGCGCACAACAGGGAAACTGGGGGCGCGCACAACAGGGAAACTGGGGGCGTGCACAACAGGGAAACTGGGGGCGCACACAACAGGGAAACTGGGGGCGCGCACAACAGGGAAACTGGGGGCGCGCACAACAGGGAAACTGGGGGCGCGCACAACAGGGAAACTGGGGGCGCGCACAACAGGGAAACTGGGGGCGCACACAACAGGGAAAATGGGGGGGCAAACACAATGAGAACTAGGACAATCCCTGAATATTCAAGGGCACTCACCGGGTGATCTGAAGCAATCGCTAGGTAATTTTGCATCTTGAACAAAGGAGGAGTATGGGGTAATCAAAAACATAAGTGTGCAGTATATTATACAACAAAAATGTAAATGATAAATAATGTAGATTTTGTGATGTGTACCCAACCAGAAAGCTGTGATATAAATTTAATCATCACAGATACACTGGTTTCAACTGTACTTTCCTACAATCACACGAAAGGCACAATATTCAGTGATTTAGACAAGGTATATCTTGAGGTTATCTTGAGATGATTTCGGGGCATTTAGTGTCCCCGCGGCCCGGTCCTCAACCAGGCCTCCACCCCCAGGAAGCAGTCCATGACAGCTGACTAACTCCCAGGTACCTATTTACTGCTAGGTAACTCTGCCGATTGTTTCTCGCCGGCGCCTGGGATCAAACCCGGGACCACAGGATCACGTGTCCAGCGTGCTGTCCACTCGGCCGACCGGCTCCCTTAAGGGTAATTAAGTCTTATGATATATATATGTATAATACAAACCATTAACTGTAAGCATTACTAGGTTACATCTTTTCTTACAATATCTGCGCATTAACTGTATCTTTATGATTCTTTTATACATTATTCATCCATTTGTTGTGTTTTAATCATCATTTGTCAATATAGCCCGTTGTTCAGGCTGCGATTTATACGTCAGGCTGCGAGCAGCCACATCCAGCAGCCTGGATGAAAAAACGGCCAACCGGAGACCTGGTCAGAGACCGAGCCCTGGGGACATTGATCTCCGGAAGCTACACAAGGTAGCCACAAGGAAAATAGGTTGCCAACAATAACAGGAATACAAAATTAACTCTAGATAAGGGCAGCAAGCAAAAGCAACCCTGCAACAAGCCACTATTAAACACACGATTCAGTAATTTTGATATGGTACATCTAGATGTAACTTTCTTTATGTAATTAATTATACAGTACTAAAATTATCTGCTGTACAACTTACTTGTACAAAGTTGATGTTCGAGGAAAAGGTGAAATTCAAGTGGTCATGACACATGAAGTTCTTGACTGTAACCCATTCCAGGACCCCAGCCGAAGCACTCTCCTGAGAAAAAAAATAAATACAAAAAATAATATGTTAAACGTCATGAAATGCCCCTTTCCAAGTGGCAATTAGTAGCTTCCCATTGCTTAAAACAATCAAACACTCCAAGGCCCCTTTACTTGAGCAGGCCTACTAAAAAACTAGCATTGAAAGAAATGAAGCTCCATTTTCTGGGTGAGCCCCAGAGGCTCCCTAGAGCTATTGGACTGATATTGGGGGGGTTATAAATAGGAGCTGCCTCGTTTGGGCCAATAGGCCTTCTGCAGTTACCTTTATTCTTATGTTCTTATGTTCTTATATTAGTGATATAAGTCTGGGGCTTCAGTTGATTGGAGTTCTGCCTACCGGGGACCACGAGCCATAAATTGGCCCCCCCTCAGAGAGGCGCAGGGAGCAATACCCCAAGGAAAACCCTACTGTTTTTGGGCGTACAGGTATTCCATCTGACACTGACCAGGGTTAGGCACCAAGAAAGATAGGCATCCCAAAAATTGCAACCTAAGACTGAACAGAGATCCAGAACTTCTCCCAAAACAGACAAGGAAACATCATTAATCCGGTGCGAAGCTTGTTCATGCAGTCCCTACCAGAGGGATAGGGGGAAGTCCCAGACCCACACACTGGCAGCCTACTCCTCAGTTCAGAGGCTAAACTAGCGAAAACAAAACCGCCAACCAGAAGGAGGGAGGGTGCCAGGAAGCCCCCGGGGCTCACCCAAAAAATGACATTTCATTACATTCAATGCTGGTTTTCTGTGGAGAGCCCCATTGGCTCCCTGGAGCTACACACCCAAAGATAAGTAAAAGACGGACTTACCTGGGAGGCGGCAGCACAATGTGCCTCAACTCGAAGACAACTGGCTGCAACAGGAGGCCCAAGGCCAAACAAGAATGACTTGGACCCTGGAACATTTACAAAATAACGGGCAGCCAGGACCCTGGTCGACCTCCAAAACCGCCACACCCAAATGTCAGCCCAGGACATGTTCCCAAACACAGCGGCCAGAGCAGCATACTTGCTAATATCATGAGCATGAGGGCAGAGGGCAGAGGGCAGGCTGGCTAGACTTAATGACCCTGCAGACAACCCGAGAGACCCGTGCCCTGGAACACGGGAGAGGACTCTCCCGTGATAAGACTCCAACCGAGCCAGAACCGAAGCAACAGCTGGACCAGGGTGAAGAGGTACAGGTAACCCACCTCAACCAGTCATGCCGAAAAGCGCCCACCACGATGGCTCCAGTCAGGGAAGGGCACCATATATATCGCGAGATGCCAGGACCACACCAACACGAAAAGGTCCACCTCAGGGGCCCGTACATCCAGCAGAGCCAGCTGAAGGAGTCGACGTCAACCGTCCATTCCATGAACAGGGAAATGAACCGAGACAGGCTGTCCGCCAGGACACTGGACACTTCCTGGATGTGAACCGCACAGAGCTAAACCCTGAAAAACCAGCAGACGAGCCACTTGAAGTGATCAGCCCCAAAGAGCCATGGACCGAAGAGGCCCCTCACGGTTCAGACAACGAACCACAAGGCAAGTGAACACATCGAGCGAGAGTTCTAGAAGGTGCCAAGGCACCAAACTCCGAAAAACCTGAAGAGGAAGCCAGCAACAGCAACCGATGCAAGGCCCACAGGGAATGAACCCAGCAGCTGCGAGAGACGGAAGGGACAGCACCGAAGGAACCAGAACAGGAGTCGAAGCCAGACCCGACCCAGTGGGTAACCCAGCATGTGAAGTTCAGACACTCGCACAACCGCTTGAGCAAGCTCCAAGTGACCCAGGACCTCTCAGAAACAGCTGAAGGCAGGACTGCAGCCGCAGCAACACCGCGTGAGGGAGACTCGGAAGCTGTCGGAGTCAAGTCCCGTCCAAGTCTGAACATGGGACAGAACCAAATGGGACTTCCACAAGTTCACCAGGGACCCGAACCCGGTGAGCTGGGAAAAACCAAACCCCTAACGGGCAGACAAGCAGACTGGCTGGGAGCCCACACCAACCAGCCATCGAGGTAAGCCAACACCCGAACACCTAGCAGATGCGGCACAACGAAATGGGGCAAGATGCGTGAAAATGTGAGGGGCCATATTCAAAATAGAGATCCTAAATGTAGTTGTTGTCCTTGTATATAAGTCACCGGAGGCAAACCCTCAGCAGTTTAAAGACCAACTAATGAAAATAGAGCACTGCTTGGAAAACCTCACAAATCCAGCTCCGAACATCATCCTGCTTGGGGACTTCAACCTACGGCACCTGAAATGGAAGCACCTGGCTAATACAGTAATATCAGAAAGAATACCAGGAAGTAGCCTAAATGAACAGGCACATGCAAATGACCTGCTACGGATGTGCGATAAGTTTGCCTTAAACCAGCAAATAGTAGAACCAACTAGGAAGGAGAACACGCTGGACCTCATTTTCACTAATAATGATGAGTTGATCGGGAACATAATGATTACAAATGCCTGTTACTCAGATCACAACTTAATTGAAGTTCTGACAACCATGGGGAATGGACCTTCAAAACCAGTCCAGATTCCCGGTGGAGGAGATTTCAGCAAATTCAACTTCAATAATAAACGGATAAACTGGGAGCAAATAAACCAGGACTTCACAGAAATAAACTGGGAAGAACAGCTAGGAAATGCAAACCTGAACCAGTGCTTGGAAAAAATAAGCTCAGTAGCACTAGAAATATGTTCAAACCGCATACCCCTAAGAAAAAAGAGAAAGAGATGCAGATTGGAACGGGAACGTCGTTCCCTATATAGGCGAAGAAAACGAATCGCGGAACAACTTGAGAGTCGCACCCTATCTCAAGAACAGCGAAGAAGGTTAGGTAGAGAAATAGAAACAATTGAACTCAAGCTACAAGAATCATACAAAACCCAGGAGAGGCAAAGAGAGCAAAAGGCCATCAGTGAAATAGAGAGAAATCCAAAATATTTTTTTCTCCTATGCAAAATCAAGATCAAAAACCACATCTAGTATCGGGCCCCTGCGAAAGGGAGATGGAACTTTCACCGATGACAACAAAGAAATGAGCGAGTTACTGAGGAAGCAGTACGACTCTGTTTTCAGCGAGCCATTAAATGCACTAAAGATTGATAACCCAAATGAATTTTTCATGGATATGATACCAACATCAAATCATATATCAGACGTCGCCCTATCCCCACTAGATTTTGAAGAAGCCATAAACAGTATGCCTATGCACTCTGCACCAGGCCCGGATTCTTGGAACTCCATATTCATCAAGAACTGTAAAAAACCACTATCGCAGGCCCTTCACATTCTGTGGAGACAAAGCCTAGATACTGGTGTTATCCCTGACATACTAAAAACAGCAGAGATAGCACCACTCCATAAAGGAGGAAATAAGGCAGAGGCAAAAAATTACAGACCGATAGCACTAACATCGCACATCATAAAAATTTTTGAGAGAGTGCTAAGAAGTAAGATCACAAAATACATGGAATCACAGCATCTCCATAACCCCGGACAACATGGTTTCAGAACAGGGCGCTCTTGCCTGTCGCAGTTGCTGGACCACTATGATATGGCATTAGATGCTATGAAAGACAAACAAAACGCTGATGTAATTTACACAGATTTCGCAAAAGCTTTTGATAAATGTGACCATGGTGTAATTGCACATAAAATGCGTTCAAAAGGAATTACCGGGAAAATAGGCAGATGGATCTACAATTTCTTGACTAACAGAACCCAATGTGTAATAGTCAACAAAATCAAATCCAGCCCATCAACCGTGAAGAGCTCAGTCCCCCAGGGTACTGTGCTTGCTCCAGTACTTTTTCTCATCCTCATATCGGACATAGACCAGAACACAACCTATAGCACTGTATCATCCTTTGCAGATGACACTAGGATTTTCATGAGAGTTGGCAACATAGAGGACACGGCAAACCTCCAATCAGATGTAGATCAGGTCTTTCTATGGGCTACAGAAAATAATATGGTGTTTAACGAGGATAAGTTCTAGCTCATGCGCTACGGAAAAATTGAAAATATAAAAACAGAAACCACGTACAAAACTCAGGCAAATCATAACATAGAACGAAAAGGCAATGTAAAGGATCTGGGTGTACTCATGTCGGAAGACCTTACCTTTAAAGAACACAATAAAGTAGCCGTCACAACTGCAAGAAAAATGACAGGTTGGATAACAAGAACTTTTCACACTAGAGATGCTATACCGATGATGATACTTTTCAAAACGCTTGTGCTCTCTAGAGTGGAGTACTGCTGCACAATGACAGCCCCTTTCAAAGCTGGAGAAATTGCTGACCTAGAGAGCGTGCAGAGATCCTTTACTGCTAGAATCCACTCAGTAAAACATCTAAATTACTGGGACCGACTAAAGAGCCTAAATCTGTACTCCCTTGAGCGCAGGCGGGAGAGATACATAATAATTTACACGTGGAAAATAATTGAGGGGCTGGTCCCAAACCTGCACACAAAAATAACACCACATGAGACCAGAAGACATGGCAGGATGTGCAGAATACCCCCGTTGAAAAGCAGAGGTGCAACAGGTACTCAGAGAGAACTCTATCAACATCAGGGGCCCGAGACTGTTCAACACGCTTCCACTACACATAAGGGGCATAACTGGCAAACCCCTCACAGTGTTCAAGAGAGAACTGGATAAGCACCTCCAAAGGATACCTGATCAACCAGGCTGTGACTCATACGTCAGGCTGCGAGCAGCCACGTCTAACAGCCTGGTTGATCAGTCCAGCAACCAGGAGGCCTGGTCGACGACCGGGCCGCGGGGACACTAAGCCCCGGAAGCAAATCAAGGTAGCCTCAAGGTAGGTAGGTAGGCCAAATGGAAGGTAACAAAAGCAGTAAGCATGCCGCCCTACAATAAAAACCATAAAACCTGAACCTCGTCCGGGGTTCGGTCTTTGAACCCCGGATGAATCAGGATGTTCCAATACATGTCCCGGAGGTTCAGAGACACCAACAATCTGGCTTCAAAAAAGCCGGACCTGGGACAGAGTAGTCATCCAAATGGATGGGCAAAAAATCCAACGGTTCAGACGGACAAGTCCTGAATGAACAGAAGATCGCACAGTTCCGTTTTGGTACTGGAAACGGGCAAAAAACCCACTTGACGAACGAGGTCATTTCGACCACGCCCAAGCGCACCCAATTCAGGATGACCTGACGGAGCAAAGGGGAAGAAGTCCGCCCCGAACCTCCCAGAGGAGGAGGAGATGCTCAACATCACCACAGGTCGGAAAACATGACCAAAATGTCCACGAATCGTGGGACCAAGCGTGGGTACACAGAACCAGCTTCCCCCCCCCCCCCCACCAGCAGGGAGGTCAACGGGGGGCAACTCGCGAAAAACGGCCGGTGCCCCTTACGGGAAGCCGGCCGACGTTCAGCTCTGACCAGACAACGACGGCTCCGAAGCTGGCACCAAGGGCCCACCTCGACCAGAAGAAACCCGAGCCCTGGCATGACCCTTCCGAGAGGCCCGAGAACCTGGTTGATACCTGGTTGATGGGGTTCTGGGAGTTCTTTTACTCCCCAAGCCCGGCCCGAGGCCAGGCTCGACTTGTGAGAGTTTGGTCCACCAGGCTGTTGCTTGGAGCGGCCCGCAGGGCCACGTACCCACCACAGCCCGGCTGATCCGGAACTTCTCTTAGAAAATCGTCCAGTTTTCTCTTGAAGATGTCCACGGTTGTTCCGGCAATATTTCTTATGCTCGCTGGGAGGACGTTGAACAACCGCGGACCCCTGATGTTTATACAGTGCTCTCTGATTGTGCCTATGGCACCTCTGCTCTTCACAGGTTCAATCTTGCATTTTCTTCCATATCGTTCACTCCAGTACGTTGTTATTTTACTGTGTAGATTTGGGACCTGACCCTCCAGTGTGAGAGAATGACCACCCACGAAAAATCAACAAATCTGAAAGAGGACAGCAACTAGCCAAGTCTTCTTGCAAAACCGAATAACAGTACCTTCCGCAAACAACTGACAGAAGGGCAAAAAAAATCTAAGAGCCAGAGCCCAAGCGGATTCCAAGGAGAGAGCCAGGGCCCATGCAGATTCCAAGGAGAGAGCAAGGACGGCCTGATGACATGCCAGGCGAGAGGCAAAAAACAGAGACACCGCCTCCCGGAGTATCAGCACAAACAGCTTCAACAGGGCAGCTGACGCTCTGGCCGCTGAGGCCAGAGCCCCAGATGATGGCCCGGCATTTAATGCCTCCACATACTCCGCAACCCAGTCCAAGGACAACTCGAGAAGGGAAAAGTAGTGCAAGACCGAGGCCAAATGCCCGCGAGCGCAAAAATCTCCCGCCACCAAAGCAGCCGGAAGGGAGGGAACCTACGCATGCAGCTGCACCAGACCAACATCACGAAGAAGCACAAGGGGCAAAAACGCACGCATTGAGGGGCTCAAAGTCGCCCCCCCCCCCTCTTTCCCCATGTGAGAGAGTGTCTCTCAAGATTCTCCCACAGCTGATTGGAATGGCTCATTGCAGTGCACAGTGCACTGATCTTCGTGCACAAGCCTATCTCTCTTAACCCTGGATAGTGACCTGGCATGTTGGGTATCTCCAGAATGCCCACTTAACCAAGAACACTTTCATAATACGGAGGCCGCCGTATGTCCAGGCAGGAAGTAGATACAGGGAGTTAAGCATACTTGCCACCAAAGGGTCAGTGAGTACATTGCCCGCGTGAGAGACAGTAGAGGGGACATGCCAACGAGGCGACCGTCTGACCTCTGGGGTCAACCGGCGCGATGGTGAATAACAGCCATGACGTGGTCGTGATGTGTTCATGACATCACTCCTGCTACTGCTCATCGAACGAGCTAATATGATTGGTTCCCGCTCATTTGCTGCAATGCCATTGGTCAAATTGTAACTCTTTGTGCTGGGTGCCACGAGATGCCTGGCAGCACTTGTAAAGCATTCAAGTGAGGGACACTAAACTCAGGACAGGTTCTGTTCTGTCTACCGGCCAATAGACTGAACACCGTCTATTCCTCACCGTCAAGTTAACTCAGCGTCTCTACGATATACTACACACTCGCCCGGAATCACGATTGTGATTATATTGTTCAGAAGCCTAAAGTGACAAATCTCCAGAGCGAAACAGACTGGTATCAGGTAACCCCTGGTGACAAAGGTCGTTGTGAGTGACTTAGAGTGAACTAAGGCAGTGCCGCCGCCTAAGTAACCTGTGTGTGACTTTACCACAAGTGTACCTGCATGGTACCACGGCCGCCGTCAGCCGCCACTCGTCCCGAGCGTGTACCTCAGTACTTCAGTACCTCGAGATGCCTGCCGCCGCCCTCACTACTACATGACGTCACCACCTTACTCATCGCCAGTGCCAGTGTGTGTGCATGTGTCTGTCTCTTAAGCATACAGCACACCCTACTGCAAGTACCCTCCATGTCTATGAGCGAAACCAGCTGTCAGGCCACCTACGAGTGCTTGTATAAATGTGCCTGAGTGAGTGAGTAAGGAATGGTACCTTATCTGTAAGTACAACAAGATCTTGTCATTGTTTTATTGTGTCTGTGTTGATCTGAGGTATCAACCACAGTTCTCACCTTCTCATACCTGTCACAGGTCATAGGTGAATCGACGATGTATGCGTGTTTATCTGTGTGGTATCACGGCATTTCACTCGTCTGTTGAATGTGAGCTTCACATACACCACACATTTAGTTATTGTGTGACATTATTATTGTGCATGTTATTGCCTGTACCATTGACAGTGTATTTGTTGATTTATTGCATATCATCATTACCGAGTATCAGGTTGGAACTCTTGTGATCCCTTTGCATACCAGCAGTTAGGTTGCCGTGTTAATGATTGGCTGTCAACTGTGTTAAGTTAGGTGGTTCTCCACGAGTGGATACGAGTCCATTAGCCAGACGTCAAGAGTCTCGCTAATACAACCATAGCTTTGCTGACGCCAATCTAAAGTAAATCAAGCACCCTGTGTATTAGTGGTTAAGTTAGTAAATAAACTACTGTTAAGCTTTATGCAGTGTTTCCGTTGAACCACTTCTGAATACTGCCAACATTACTCAAGCCTTCAGCTCTAAGTGTCTTCAACACCGAGTTGCCTATAATCACTAAACTATAAATGCGATGAGGACCCTAGGAGTCCCTTAAAGTGTTAAATCATTGAGGAGATTCCAACGATCAATGTGGAGCAGGACCCTCAAGGACTCTAACTCGACCTTGCTCCCAGGCCCTGTACGGTTGCTCTCGTATTTTCTATTCTGCTAATTCCGACAGCTTCGTGAAGCGTCTGCCACATGTACATTGGCGACGTACGCATTGCAGTCGGGAAAGCAAAAAAAGAAAACCCCCACACCCCAAGTAAACCTATAGGACTAGTAATCTCCTGCCATTCAGGAGAGTCCAACAAAACCCGTGCCATGCTCCCCGAGAAAAGAAAGGGAAGTCTGCCAGCCGAAAGCAAGCTGTAGCGGCTCCGCCAGCGCCACACGATACGAGGCAACAGTATTCGGGAGCACAAATATGGTGGTGGTCCTGTAACAACCATGAAAGTTTGGACAAAACAACCTTATTAGAGAGCAAAGTACACCTCTACTTCGCGTCAGCCAGAAAAATGATCAGATGGATTACGAGAACTTTCAAATCCAGGGATCCCATCACAATGGTTGTACTCTTCAAATCACTTGTGTTGTCCCGTCTTGAGTACTGCTCAGTACTCACTTCCCCCTTCAGAGCAGGAGAGATTGCTGAAATAGAGGGAATACAGAGAACATATACGGCACGTATAGATGAGATAAAACACCTAAATTATTGGGATCGTCTCAAAGCTCTCCAAATGTACTCTCTAGAAAGGAGACGAGAGAGATACCAAATAATATACACATGGAAAATACTGGAGGGTCAGGTCCCAAATCTACACAGTAAAATAACAACGTACTGGAGTGAACGATATGGAAGAAAATGCAAGATTGAACCAGTGAAGAGCAGAGGTGCCATAGGCACAATCAGAGAGCACTGTATAAACATCAGAAGTCCGCGGTTGTTCAACGTCCTCCCAGCGACTAAGATATATTGCCAGAACAACCGTGGACATCTTCAAGAGAAAACTGGACGGTTTTCTAAGAGAAGTTCCGGATCAGCCGGGCTGTGGTGGGTACGTGGCCCTGCGGGCCGCTCCCAGCAACAGCCTGGTGGACCACTCTCACAAGTCGAGCCTGGCCTCGGGCCGGGCTTGGGAAGTAGAAGAACTCCCAGAACCCCATCAACCAGGTATCAACCAGGTACACCTAAGCAGTGATAGGAAAAACCAGAAGGACTGCCAGGAAACTTCATAGTGCCGCCGAGACAAAGCACGCAGGTGGGAGACCAACAACGAAGCCACTTGTGCCTCACATAAGTGATGATATACTTGAGTCAGAAACACCAGACGCGAAGACTCGAGTAGAAGAACGAATTAGCCTCGTACCAGGCTGGACCAATCTGCTGAAAGAGGCAGAGCCGTGGGAAAGCCTTTGGGTTCTGACACTGAGCAAGCAGTGCCTGAAACCAAGGCTGGGCCAGCCACCAAGAAGCCGGGACAACTCTCCCCTGGTAAGTCTCTAAGCAAGCCAGGACCTGGAGTAATAGCTTTACTGGGGAAAAGAGGTAGAAAGAGGCACTTCCTGCATGAAGGTATCGACCCCGATGGCTTCGCAGTCGGGGAAGGGTGCCACACATACCGGGAGACGCCTTGACCACGCCGATGTGAAGAGATCCACTTCCGGAAGCCCGAAAGTTTGGCAGAGCCAACTGAGCGAGTTGGTGTTGACTGTCCATTCCGTGGACAGGGGAATGAACCGGGACAGGCCGTCCACCAGGACACTGGACTCCCCACTGAACGTGAACCGCCAGGAGAGCTATACCCCAAGAGCTCAGAGGCGAGTCACCCGAAGCGACCAGCCACAAAGAGCCAAAGACTGCATGGAATTCCCTCGGTTCAGGCAATGAACCACCAGGAAACAGTCCGAAAAGAGCCAGATCGTTGATTGAACCTGGTGAACCTCACCAAGTTCAATCGGGTTCAAAAGTCAGGAACCCGAACCTGGTGAGCTCAGAAAGAACCAAATCCCTGGCGAGTCGACACGCAGACTGGCTGGGAGCCCAAACCAGCCAGTTGTCGAGGTAGACCAGAACCCGAACACCTAACAGACGCAGGAGGGTCACGACCCGAGTAAGTGTGAAAATGCGAGGCGCCAGATTCAAGTCGGATGGAAGGCAACGAAAACGGTAACTTGATGCCCCACAACAAAACCGCGCCAGTCCCTGAACCTTGGATGAATCGGGACATGCCAATACACATCCTCGAGGTCCAGGGACACCAACCAAGCGCCAGGCTCCAACAGAAGATGGACCTGGGACTGAGTAGTCATCCGAAAGGAGGGGCAATAAACCCACGGGATAAGACGGACAAGTCCAGAATGAACCGGAGGTCTACGCAGTCCCGTTTCGGGACTGGAAACAAGCGGGGAAATCCATCTGAGAGACGAAGTCGTTTCGACCACTCCCAAGCGAACCCACTCTGAGATGACTCGACAGAGTGCACGAGAAGAGGCTTGCCCACCAGCCCTGAACCCCAGGAGGAGGAGGAGCCACCCAACACCACAGCAGGCCACACAAAACGACCCAAAAGGCCCACAAATCGTGGGACCAGGCTCAAGTGAACAGTGCGAGTCTCCCTCCTCATTGCCCCGTCAATGGGACGAACCGTAAAAAGAGCCGACACACCTTATGAGAACCTAAGCTGCACACAGGGCAATCCCCCCCCCCCCCATCCCCGCCGATCAGAAACAGATGGAACCGAAGGCTGCGCCTGCCCTGAATCTGGCACCAATGGCCTACCACGACGAGAAGAACCCCGAGCCCTGGCATGACCCTTCCAGAAAGCCCCCCACGAGACCCCGGAGAACTAACAAGTCGGACATAGGACGGCAACTCGCCGAAGCCGCCTGCAGATACTGCAGACTCTGCAAACAGAAGCAGACAAAAAGCCAAAGACAACCTAAGAGCCAGAGGCCCAAGCAGATTCCAAGGAAGAAGCAAGCACCACCTGCCGATACGCGAGTTGAGAAGCAAAAAAATGCAAAACCACATCCCGCAGGAGCGACGCGAACAGCTTCAACAATACAGACACACGCACTGGCGAGGTCAATGCACCAGACCCAGAGGCGGCCCCAAGCTCTTCCACATCCAACTCAAGCCAATCTGAGGACAGCTTGAGGAGGGAGAAGAAACGAAGGGCCGAAGCAAGCAGGCCACATGTATGCAAGTCCACCACAACCAAGACAGCCGAAAGGGAAGGAATCTGCATATGAAGCTGCATTACACCAACATTCCCCAGAAGGGCAGGGGCGAACAAACATGCAATGAGATGCTCAAATTCGCCCCAAAGAAAAACCTGAAATGCCGTCTGAGCCTCCTTCCACTCAAGTGCGCGGGACCGACAGAACGTGTGCCAAGCCTGCAACGAGAAGAGCAGGCAGTCTGCCAACCTGGACGACTCTGGAGATTCATAACGAACCCAGTAAGGACACGAGGATCCATTCACAAAGGAACACTGATCCATCACGAAAGCATAATCCGGGTCGTGCAGGAGGTAAGCAGCTAGGGCCTCCCGCACCACACAAGACGAGACATGCAAAGCCAAAAACCTCCTGAAGGACGGGACCAAGGAAACCACAGGATCACGGAACCAAACCCGGTGAGGGGTAGACACCAAATCCAATTCCTATGAGGAGGGAGCAAAAAGAGAACCCCTCATTGTAACACCAAGCCTCGCTCTGAGGGTTCAAAAACCCAGGCGGGGTCCAACAAGGCCCAAGGCCCCTAACGTAACTCCTCCCCTGCCCCTGGGAACCTCACCCCGAGGTTCTGGGACCCAAGGCTGAGCAGTTCTCCAAACCCTCCACCTCTAAAGAAAAGGCAGGAGCAGCTGAAAAAGCAGGAATGAAGGGGGCCCACTGGTCAGACCCAAAACCTCCAGCTAGAGGACTAGGCTCGAATGCCTCCGCCGCAACCCCGAAAGGAGACTTCCCCGATACCGCCCCAGTCTCAATACCAACTAAACCCTTCCCCGCCTCCGAAACCCTCAGACGTTTTGGAACAGGCAGAAAGGGGAAGGGGTGGGACCGAATAAACCACCGAAGAGGAAGGACAAGGAGAGGGGGACGGAACCAAAGTCGAAGCAACTCCCACCTCCCAAAGTTTTGGGTCCCTATAACCAAAACGGGGCAGCCTCTGGGCATCATGGGAAGCAACAAACCTATCGCGTTGCAGCAACCTAAACTGCACATACAACACTTCTGCTGTCTGACCCCCTCATTTCATGTACAGTAACTTGGGTGAACTGGAGCATGTATAAGGAACAAACGTCACATGACTCCGGATCAAAAGAATCACCGACCCGACAGGCAGCATGGCGGAGGCACAACCGGTGATTGTCACCCCGAGACAATGGGACAGAGCAACCATCAACCTCACACGAAGCGAGAGGGGACTCAAAGGTTACATCCATCGGACCATGGAGCCCCCCTTGGGGTTTTAAGGGTCGCATTCATTGGACCACGGAGTGTCCGTGGGGTTTCCAGGGCCCTTAGTCTTGGTGTCACACTAAGGGAAGCCCAGGCAGGATACTGCGAACCGGCGCCCAAAACCACCGAGCAAGCTTCTAAAGCTGAAACCCCGGGATGTGTCCACTCACAAGGTTATCTCGAGTTGATTTCGGGGCATTAGTGTCCCCGCGGCCCGGTCCTCGACCAGGCCTCCACGCCCCAGGAAGCAGCCCGTGACAGCTGACTAACTCCCAGGTACCTATTTACTGCTAGGTAACAGGGGCATAGGGTGAAAGAAACTCTGCCCATCGTTTCTCGACGGCGCCCGGGATCGAACCCGGGACCACAGGATCATATGTCCAGTGTGCTGTCCGCTCGGCCGGCTGGCCCCAATCACGAGGGCCAAGCAGGAGGTACCAACAAGAACACAGATGTCTAGCAAAAGACCCCCAAGTACATATAGATAGAGGGCAATCAACCAAAAGCAGACCCCCACCCCCACCAAGCAGGGAAACGAAAACAAAAGAAAAGCCTCGCAAGAGGACAATGTACCCAGGCGGAACAGAGTCGGCTGCTACAATAGGTGAAAACTAGCTGTGCAGTACCCTGTGCCCCTAGCAGTGACAAAAACTACCTCCTACCCAGAGGCAAACAAGGGCAACAAAAAATCCAGCCGACTCCAAGGGCGGCCAAGTACCAAGCAGTAAAAAACACAGCGGAGGTAGGCCCCAAGGTGACTTGTGGAAGGTGGCCCCAAGGGAAGTACTTACAGGGCACCTAGGATAGGAACCCTAAGCGCATGCAACTCGAGTACCGTAGAATATTACTCCTGGCTCACACACTACCTGTAGAGACAGATCATGCCACAAGTTACAGGAACTGAAAATAAAAACTGGAGCCAGAGGCACCCGACCAGCCAGTATCACATCAGCTAAGAACTGCTGGTAGGATCACTGGCGCAAGGGGTCTGGGGCTCCCCCTTCCCCCTCCCGGGGAGGTGGGGTGGGTTGCGCAGACTGCGGGCAAAGCAACGTGATGAAGTCATGCTCATTTACTAATTTTCATTGGGGAGCTCTGTCCACTCGTTCGGCTTTTGGTAGCAATATTTTTACCAGAATATTGATTTGTTTTGGGGTGCCTGTCTATCTGGGTGCCCGACCCGGTCAATGGCAGACATAGAATGCTCCCGACCACACGGGGGTTTCTATAGGCCATTGCTCTTCGCACCTCTCTGAGGGGGCCCAGGTTCTGGCTCATGGTCCCCGGTAGGCAAGAACTCCATGCACTTTGATGCCAGAATGCTAATGCAGTACTGTAGTTACATATCAGCCTGGATAGCTCCAGGGAGCTGAAGGGTTCCCTCTAGAAAATACAGTATCAAGTGTTAAATGTAATGCAGCACCATTTCCTTGTGAAGTACTCGGTAGCTTCCCTAGCTAAACACAGGTGCAACAAATGCCTTGGGGAGATACTGCAGGCCTCTGAGACCCACCCTTAACTGATCATTACAACAATGTATACATGCCTAATGGCAATGAGAGAGGTTCTACCGAGACCAAACAGTATGAGGGGACTGTATTAGGCATCAACAGGGGATCATGGAAAAGCAAAAAATGAAGAAACATCACAAAAGACACTGACACCTGGAGTATACCTGGCACACTGCAGCCCATCCTCATGTAGTGGTAGTACTTGTAGTATATTATTGCCATAATATACCCACAAGAACACACCAGAAAGTAGAAATTGGCCCTATTGAGTTGAACAAACCAGAAAATTTTTTTACTTGTGTTGCTTTGACAAACTAAACCTAACCTATCCTTCCTAGGCTTAATACACAATATCTCAGCCCTAATATAGTACATGTGTGCGCTATACACAGCCTAGGAATATTTAAATTTGATTTTAGCTTTATTTATAATAAAAGAATTCCTTACTAGTCAATATACTATCTAAAATGTACATATGAATTCGTGACTACTGACGACCATCACAATAGGTACCATCTGAACAGGAGGATGGGTTGCACATTGACACCTGGAGTATACCTGGAATGGGTTCCGAAAGTTTTTCTACCCCCCCAAGTCTGGCCTGGGGCCAGGCTTGACTTGTAACTGTTGCAGACTTCTGGTAACTGTGGTTACTGGTTGCTTGAAGTGACCTACAGGCCCACATATCCACTACAGCCTGGATGGTTTGGCACCTTTTTCAGTAATGTGCAATTTTATCTTGAACACATTTTTGAACCAGTAATATTTCTTATTTTTTCTAGGAGGATACTGAATAGCTGTGGACCACTGATGTTCATACACTCTTCTCTGATTGTGCCTATGATAGCTCTCATCATTGGGTCTATACTACATTTCCTACCATATCTTTCACTCCAGAATGTTATTTAACCATGCAAATTTGGGACCTGGACATCCTGTATTTTCAATGTATGAGTGTACAGTATATATATTATGTGATACCTCTCGTCTCCTTTCTAGAGTATATTTGGAGAGTATGAAGATGGTCCCAATACTGTAGTTAAGGTGCTATATCTTGTCAATGTCCTCTGTATTCCCTTAATCTCGGAAATCTCTCCTGCTTTGAAAGGAAAAAATGAGTACAGTATAGAGCCGTACTTAAGGCGAGAAAACACAAAGGGTTTGAAAAATACAAGTCTTGTAGTGACATCCCTGGATTTGAAAGTTCTCATAATTCGTCCTGTCCTTTTCCTGGTTGATGCTATATTTTTTTTTTTTTTTTTATTATGCTCACTAACCATTGGGTCATCCAATATAATTATTCCTAGATCCTTTACATGTTTTCTGTGAGCAGATCCAATTGCTGATTGTGTCTTATACCCTATGTTTCATTTAGGTTATTCCTTTTTACCATATTTAAGTACTGATATCTAGAATTTATCAGTGTTAAACATCTTGTCAGATTTTCTTTCGTATACTGTAAACCAATTTACAATGTGATTTTAATTTAAGGAAGTAACACTCTAACATGGTAAAAAAATATATATTTATTTGTTAAACATGGGGTTGTCTGGAAGCCAGGAAGTGGAAAAGGATAAACTCAATGAGTGAGGATCCAGCACAAATGCCTAGTTCCTTTTCATAGAAGTACAAAAGCAAGTCCTGTCAGGCCAAACTACGGGGGGGGGGGGGGGGGGACAAGACAACCAAAATCTGCAAAGGTGGGAATGGGGGCAGGAGAGTATTGGAAGAAGTCCTCTCATAATTATACGGAAAATAAGAAAACACATCCATTCGGAGCAATAAACACACTAGGCCAGAAACAAAACGCCTTCCTGTGGAAATCACCAAATCCCAGTGAACTGGAAGCCTTACCATTTGTTTAAAAATTAACATTCCTCCGTGTCAGTGGTTGAACATTTTTTAATGATAATAAGAGTACAGTACTGGACTTAATATGACTTTAATACTTTAGTAAAACTGTAAAGTCATGAAAGTGAGGAAAATTAATAATACCAAACATTACCAAACCCACCTCATGTGATAGCTGTAGATCAAAGGATGTACTCGTGTTGCTGCTGCTGTTCTCACGACATGGTTTGTGCCGTTTGTAACTTCGTCTCTTCCCGTCATCCACCTCAGTACTATCGTCGTCATCATCATCATCTCTCTGGGACCCATGTAGAGACATCTATAATATTAAAGAACGTTATGAGTAATAACAAGTACTGGCCATAATGAAAAGCCTTTTTCTGCTGGAGACCTCACTAGCTCTCCTGGGCTAAGCACTAGTCAAACCATGTCTCATTAAAATGCCCATGCCTCTTGAGACTAGCCCTTGTCTACCAAAACCTGAACCAAAATCTAGCTCTCTCAACAAGGCAAGGAGCTTGGAGATCAAGATCGACCCAAAACCAAGAAAACTCTCACCAGAAAGTGTTAGCACAACATGTGCAATTGCTTGAAAGAAATTAGAGACCTGAAAGTAGCAAGGCAAATAATCCTTGACAATGTAAACACATAAAAGAGGGAATTATTTTATATTTATCATGAAATATACTGTAATGCACCGAGATTCCTGATGTTTTCGTTGTCACTGCAACCATTTACCGAAATACCAGATGGGCACTTTTCTCAGTTTGAGCTCCAAATGAAAAAGGACAGCTTAGGAAATCTTTATTAAAACACAAGCTGTACTGTATATCTTTGCTATCAATCAACATACAGTATTTTTAGGTTAAGCTAGTTTAAGTTGAGTAAAAGAAGGCGAGATCGATTTTAAAATATCGTAAATCAGTAAGCCACTTAAACCTATGTATGAAGTAATTTGTATCCTTAAGTATGACGTGAACTGCATCTTATAATTAATCAATATGAAGTGACCTCTATCACCCAGGGTATGGATCAAATAATGCACAGGAATTTCCAAACACGACTGGTTTTCTGTTAAAAGCCATATAATGACCAGACCACACACTAGAATGTGAAGGGACGACGATGTTTCGGTCCGTCCTGGACCATTCTCAAGTCGATTACTTTAGCCACGTTATTGTGGCTCATCGCCTGCAAAAGCCATATATTTATGGTCCCGGTAGTACAGTCTGGTTCATTCGACACACAAGACTTCTGGGCGGGAGAGAAATGGTTGGGCATATTGCCTATCACCTGATGCACCCGTTCACCTAGCAGCACGTAGATACCCAGGAGTTAGTCAGCTTGTTGTGAGGTTGCACTCTGGATTGGTCTGTAATTTGACCTTGTCATTAGGCCTCAACATAAGCCTAACGTGTATAAACATACACTTGCTGCCTGTCCTCCGACACCGAGTTAATATTATTATATTTATTGTTACACTTGAATGGATTAAATTTGTTTGGGATAGGTTACATAGATTATAAAATTCGTTGGCAAATAATTTTATGTACAAAGTGATCTACATCTTATTACTCTGGCCAAGTAGTCCAGAAATTCTAAAACTGCGAAAATTATAATTTCATATTTTCCAAGTTCTGTCGACAATACAGTACTTGAATGTCTCACATAAGTGTCCTTTTTACATGATTGCAGATAGGTACAAAAACCTATGTACAAACTGTCTTTGGGTACAAGATGACCATAGGCCTATCTGTCTAGGTAATGTCACTAGCAAGATAATGTAATTATAAGGAAAATGCACTTAGCCAAGATGCCTATATAACACTTGGATGAGATATATAACACTTGGATGGGATAGGAGGACAAAGTGCTATGATTTTACCAGAATTTACCTGAGTCTTATGGTTTTAACAAGGTATGAAAGCCAGATTTTGTCCAAGATCCACCCATTATTCCCGAGGTTAACTTCCAGCTAATGGACATGAGGAGGAATACAAGTCACATCGTACACAAGACGATTCGTCAGAGGATTTTGAAACTTACTTGACCTAACCTAACCCAAGCAAACCTAACCTAACCCAACTAAGCCCAATACATCTTAACCTAAGGTAGGTTAAGATAATGTCACTAGCTTAACCTAAGGTAGGTTAAGATAACCTCAAGATAACTCAAGGTAATACAGCCTAGCACAACAATATACAGTTTTAACAAAAAGAAAACGAGCTTCGTCGAATCGTTTCATGTTCGAAATGATCATACCCCATGAGGATACAAGGCCAAAACACTGGGATGGGAACGAAGTAACTAACCACCTATGATAAAATGTTAACATTTAAAGTACAACTGGAAAAGATCATCAAGGCAAATGGGGGGGGGGGCACTTTCGACAAGCCGCCTGTACTCATCGAGGCCTCTAATGTTAGTGACTCTCGGGTAAACTCAGGCAAAAGGGTGTGTGTGTGTGGGGGGGGGGAGGAATGAACAATGACCCTAGAGAAGGCTAGAGAAGGCGATGTCATCACTGGGTAAAGTCAATAGTTAGCCAAGTGGAACTTGGACGAGTTCTTAGTTTGTGTATTTCCCCTCCATACCCATCCTGCGAGAGGTAGCGGACCCGTACCTGTCCTGCGAGAGGTAGCGAACCCGTACCCGTCCTGCGAGAGGTAGCGGACCCGGACCCGTCCTGCGAGAGGTAGCGGACCCGTACCCGTCCTGCGAGAGGTAGCGGACCCGTACCCGTCCTGCGAGAGGTAGCGGACCCGTACCCGTCCTGCGAGAGGTAGCGGACCCGTACCCGTCCTGCGAGAGGTAGCGGACCCGTACCCGTCCTGCGAGAGGTAGCGGACCCGTACCCGTCCTGCGAGAGGTAGCGGACCCGTACCCGTCCTGCGAGAGGTAGCGGACCCGTACCCGTCCTGCGAGAGGTAGCGGACCCGTACCCGTCCTGCGAGAGGTAGCGGACCCGTACCCGTCCTGCGAGAGGTAGCGGACCCGTACCCGTCCTGCGAGAGGTAGCGGACCCGTACCCGTCCTGCGAGAGGTAGCGGACCCGTACCCGTCCTGCGAGAGGTAGCGGACCCGTACCCGTCCTATTAGAATTAGGACGGGTACGTACCCCAGAATTAGCACATCTCAGCAAGTTACATTGTACAGTGGAACCTCTATTAACGAGTTTAATCCGTTCTGGCACCGAGCTCGTTACCTGGAAAACTTGTCTTTGGAAACAAATTTCCCCATTTAAAATAAAGGAAATAAATTTAATCCGTTCCACTCCCAAAAACATCCATACTTGTATGACTTTTTTTTATGTAAAAAAAATATATTTTTATATTGCACATGTAAATATAAATGTTTTGTTGTAGTGTTTTAATATTTACTTTACCTTATGAAGAGTAGTTGCTGGCTAGAGGGAGACGATGGGGAGGTGGGAAGGATGAGAGGGGTTATGGTGTGGAAGGAGAATCCACCTCTGAGTCAGGCGGACTCTCTCTTCTTGGGAATTTCACCCAAATTTCATTTCAAATGTCACACTAGGATGCATTAGACCAGCACCAAATAAAAAACTACGTTGATTACACTCATTGTGTCAACAATATAATAGTCTTACCACGAAGATACAATATAATGCCGTTTTCTCAAATAGGCAATGTGGTTATTAAAGAAAATGGAAATTTCATGGCAAACATGTATACAATCCCCAAGCCGATCGGATAAGAATTGAATTTTATAGAAATATTTGCTCAAATGACGCTTGAGCGCGGTGTTTGGGTGCATTCAAGAGAAAAAAAGTGTTACGTTCAAGCGACATATACCTGCGAAAGTGATAACACTTCCATAAAGTGTTATCACAAAGTGATAAATTAATTAAACATTTTCACACATCGGGTTGTCACTGCTTTATCAGGGCAGCTTTTCCAAGAATGCGTTCACCTTTTCAAACATTCCAAACACTTCCCTGATCTCAGTGGAAGAGGCAGCATCCTCCCTTACCAATGGTGTAAATTGTTGATGAGGACCTGCCATACTTCCTTGTGAGATCAATCACACAGACACCACACTCATGCTTTGCTATAATTTCCTTCTTTAAATCCACAGTAATTGTGTCTTTCTTCCTCTTGACAACACTATCTTTAGCAAGCAGCTTCTTTGGAGACATCGTGTTACAAATTGTAGTCGCAAAACCACTAAAAACCCAAAGAAAAGCTCAAATAAATCCAGAGGGATGATTGTCGTGTGAGATACAACAACAACACTGGCGTCGGAGGCGTCCGAGAATTTGCGAGAACCCGCGAGACGCTAGGAAGCACCATGTGGTTTCACTCGTTAATAGAGGCGAGCTCGTCAATAGAGACAAATTTGCTGCGAGTGGCTTGCTCGTTACTGGAAAAACTCGTTAATAGAGCCACTCGTTAATAGAGGTTCCACTGTACTCATCTAGTTGTGATTGCAGGGGATGAGCTCTGACTCTTTGGTCCCACCTCTCAACTGTCAATCAACTGGTGTAAAGATTCCTGAGCCTACTGGGCTCCATCATCATATCTACATTTGAAACTGTGAATGGAGTCTGCCTCCACCACATCGCTGCCTAATGAATTCCATCTGTTAAAAACTCTGACACTAAAAATGTTCTTTCTAGCGTTCCTGTGGCTCATTTGGGTACTCAGTTTTCACCTGTGTCCCCCGACTCCCCTCGTTTGTTTTTTGTTGTTGTTTTAGATTCTGATAACCTGAACTAAAAGTTCCAAGTAGCACGGGCTATGGTGAGCCCGTAGTGGACTTACCTGGCACAGGAACGGGGCTGTCACTCTGCCTTTCCGCTTTCGTTCGTGTTCCACCCGTGCTAAATAGTTTGTCTTTGTCAACCCAGCCACAAATAACCCAACAGGAAACTCACTTTTATCAAGAGCTGCATGAATCAAGTTAATCATACTAATAAGTGCATCGTTAGTGCTTTTTTGGGGTCTGAAGCCATATTGACAAGAGCCAAGTATATTGTGTTATTAACGTTAGTTTGCACTTCAATGAGCTTGTGGTCCGAGTACGTAGTGTCTGAGACAGTAATGTCTCTGATTAGCTCCTCATTGTTCGTGAATATCAGGTCTAGTGTGTTTTCGTTCCTAGTTGGTTCTGTAATCTGCTGATTGAGCAAGAATTTGTCACAGAATCTCAGTAGTTCTCTGACCTGTGGTTGGTTATTTCCAGGTTGACTTCCTGCTATGATGTTATTGTTTACTATTCTCCATTTTAAACTGGGTAGATTGAAGTCGCCAAGGAAGATGATATCTGGTACTGGGTTTGCTAGATTATCAAGGATATTCTCTATTTTGTGGATCTGTTCAGTGAATTCCTCAACTATTGCATCTGGCGGTTTGTATATTAAAATAATAAGTAGATTCATATTTTCTACCTTGATTCCAAGGACCTCTACCACCTCATTGGACGAGTTCAGGAACTCTGTGCATGCCAGCTCCTCTTTAATATACAGACCTACTCCTCCACTTGACCTAATTACTCTGTCTCATCTATATAGATTATAATTCGGAATCCAGATATCACTATCCATGTGGTCTTTTGTGTGGGTTTCTGTAAATGCACCAAATATTGAGTTCGATTCTATTAGGAGGCCATTTATATTTCTTGATTTTGGTTTCAAGCCTTGTATGTTTGCAAATATGAATGATTTCCCACATTGCGTGTCACTTTTGGTGGGACTGTGTAGGATTTGTTTTTTCCTTTTTTTTCAGGAATATTCCTGCGCGGGCCCTAAGCCTCTGGCTGGCCCACTAAGTGTTGCTTGTTTCTGTTTTACTTGGGAGAAGTATGAGCATTTATGACTCATGGTCACTTCAGTAAGATTTTGCCCTATGTGTTTAACAACTTCTGCTCTGTTGAATCCAAGTTGAAATCGTAATGGGTTTGTAACTGTGCACTGTGTTAGATAATGTTCCAGTGGTCTGTCGGGCATTTCTCCAGTGCTGACATTTCCTCTCATCTTCCGGAACCTGTAAGCCCATTTCCCATGCACATGGGTATCCTAGCCTGATGCGATGTAAGTGTACTTCTGTTGCTCTACTGCTGCCTTTCATCAAACTAAGTGGTTCGTAGCTGGTTGAATTCTTGTACCAACCCGCAGATCCTGATGTTGCAACTGCTGTGTTGTGGTCACTGTACATCACCTGCATTGCTCTGTTACTAATTACTGTCTTAATCTGTGATAGACAGTGGTATATAAATGTCTAGGATTGGTTGATGAAATCCGATGAGGAACCATATAATTGAAAATCTTCAGGCTTGTTTGTTGTTTAAGATTCAGCTACTGAGAACCAAAAGTTCCCAGTAGCACGGGCTATGGTGAGCCCGTAGAGGACTTACCTGGCATAGGAGCGGGGCTGTAACTTCAAGTACTAACCTTTGGCTTTATTCCTTAGCCTCCCTCGAGCCACTTAAGTAAGGATAGAGGTGACTCCCGACGACACCACCAACTGAGAGACGGGCCTGGAGCCCAGCTGTAGCCCTCTTCCCGCCACCTCTATGTAAACAACACGAACACTCACCAGCAACCAAAACCAATACATCTTATATATTATTTATTATTTATTTTCAATTTCAATTTCAATTATTTATTCTTATTTATTTATTTTTACTTATTCTTATTTATTTATTTTAACTTATTCTTATTTATTCATTCATTCATTCATTCATTCATTCATTCATTCATTCATTCATTCATTCATTCATTCATTCATTCATTCATTCATTCATTCATTCATTCATTCATTCATTCATTCATTTATTGAAAACTTATTAACTTATTGAAAACTATAGAAATAAGGAAATAAATAGTGTACCACATCAAGTTCAAGTATGTTTATTGAGATAAGCAATAAATACATCTCAAAGGGATAGAGTAGCTTAGGCTATTTCTACCCCCTCTACTTCAAGTCCCTCAAGGGGCGCACAAATTCAGTGAGTACAAATAGACAAATAACATTACAAGAATCCCATTTAACATTGCAGGTTTATATAGTAAGTACAGCATATAATTGTTACACTCTCGGGGCAAAATTCTTGTAGCTCCTAAGTATACTGTCTATCATACCATTATCACACATCCAAACAATTTGATGTGGTACACTATTTATTTCCTTATTTCTATAGTTTTCAATAAGTTGACACTCTAATACATAATGTTCTAAGGTGTGGGCGTGCGGCATACTACATAATTTACACTCCTTATCTTTTTCACTGACATCAACACCGTATTGCCAGATATATTTGTATCCTAATCTTAATCTCATGTAAATTGAATCCTTCCAAGTAGACTTTCATCTACCATAAGTGAAGGACGAATTTGTATTTATTATTGAATAATTCTTAAGTGTGTTACTACTGTCCACCTTTGCCATTCTCTTTATAATTTCTTCACCCTCTTGGATCATCTTGATTCTTGTTTTTATTTGTTTCAAGGTTAACTGACATACAACATCAACAAGAGTTTTTTCAGTGGCTCTCTTCGCTATGTCATCAACTACCTCATTCAACAGTATTCCCACATGTGAAGGGATCCACATGAATCTTACTTTATACCCAGTTTTTTCTAATTTCTTAACATTCTCTCTACACTCTATCACAATATTCTGATATACTGGGCGTCTGCTATTTAAAGACTCTAACGCTCCTCTGCTGTCAATAAAGAAGCAAGCATTTTTACCACATTTGACTACTTCCTGTAATCCTACTAATACACCTTGGAGTTCAGCTTGCGTTGAAGAGACATTGTCAGTTAATGGCGTCCAATAACAGACACTCCCTGCAATACCTCAAATCTTATCTTACTGACAGGCTCCAGTATGTTTCTGTGAATAATACAATTTCTCCCACCCTACCCATCAACATTGGTGTTCCTCAGGGCAGCATACTTGGCCCTCTCCTCTTTCTCATCTACATTAATGACCTTCCAAATGCCTCCCAACACCTCAAACCAATTCTATTTGCTGACGACACAACCTTCATTTACTCCAGTCCTGACCCCCTTGCTCTAAATGCCACAGTAAATACTGAGCTAGAGAAAGTCCATCTTTGGCTAACTGCCAACAAACTCACCCTTAACATTGACAAAACGTTTTATATTCTGTTTGGCAATAAATCCTCTAATCAGATAAATCTCAAAATAAACAATACCCAAATTTGTAACAAATTAGATGGCAAATTCCTTGGCGTTCTCATCGACCACAAGCTGAATTTCCAGGGTCACATTCTAAATATATCAAAAAAAGTTTCAAAAACTGTTGGCATTCTTTCTAAGATCAGATATTATGTACCCCGCCCTGCCCTGGTTACTCTCTATTACTCCCTCATCTATCCATACCTCAACTATGGTATTTGTGCTTGGGGTTCTACTACCCAAAATCATTTACGTCCTCTCATTACCCAACACAAAGCTGCTATTAGGACAATAACCAACTCTGGCCCCAGACATCACTCGGTACCCCTACTCAAATCTCTGAATATGTTAGATATTAAGTCACTGCACATTCTCTCTTGTGTATTATACATATATAAAACGCTGAACTGTAATGCCAATCCTGACCTCAAAAGCTTCATTGAAGGTTGTAACAGAACCCATGAGCACCACACCAGGAATAAATACAGTTTTGATATTCCTAGAGTACGACTTAATCAAACTAGAAATGCTCTACAAATCAAGGGACCCAGAATGTGGAATGACCTTCCCAACCATGTTAAAGACTGTACCTCTCTCAACCAGTTTAAGATAAAAACTAAACAATACCTAATAAATTCCCTGTAACCCACCTCACTCCTTTATTGTCAACCCATGTCTGTTATTTTATTTTATTATTATTATTTTTTTTTTTTTTTTAATCAACACTGTTTGTCAACCTATTGTATTTGTGCTGCTTTTTCAGTCATGTTCCCCCTTTTTTTTATCTTTATTTGTATTTGTTTTCAACACTTTTTATTCTTTATGCTCAATTAGTATTAAGTTCTAGATATTAATGTTTTTCTTGCCCGAAACGCATTGCGTAATAGTGGCTTTAGGCATTGTATGTACTAGCTCTATCTATATATCAATCCATTAATGTAACATCACTTGTATGTATGTACCTTACCTGAATAAACATATTTATTTATATTTATTTTATAGTATCTACAGTGCCGATGTCAGTGTACTCCCTGATCAAGACTCCACATCCTGCCTTCCCATCCCTAGCTACTGACCCATCACAATATACATGTAGAGTGTTTTCTGTAGGCAGTTTTCTAATTATACAATCATATGTTGCCCTCAGCTCTCCTATTTCATACATACTTTTTTTCTTTTGCAAGGGAGTAATTACTACATCTACATTACAATCCTCCCATGGTGGTGTAAATTTTCTCTTGGGCACAACAATACACTCTGTAATAATATCATACTTTATAACATTAGTACATAAGTTATTCATATATACTCTCTTCTTCATCATACACTGTTCACTACTTCCCACCTTTTGACCCGAGAGGATTAATTCATTAGCTCCCCCACCTCTCATTAATCTAATGGCAGAGGCTACATTTTTCTGACCAGGGGGAGAAAGATACTGGCAGCATGGGGCGTTAAAGTTTATTGAAGCTTAAATTCTGCAGAACATGTAAATATATAAAGTAAGAATTAACAGTAACAATTCCGAGTCCGAGGACTAGATTTAACTTAAAAGGTACACCCGTAGTAATTATGAGACCTAGCCTATAGTGACATGGAAACTAATTCTGCAGAAACGTAAAGCTTAACTGGTACTAGAATTAAGGACGAATGCCAATGTGAGTAATTATATAACACTAGGATATAACAGGCAGGACACAAAGAGTAACTAATAAGTGAGAGACCACATAACACATAATGTACCCGACCAAGAGGCCGGAAAGACCTAATGAATAAGGAGAAGGGGGTGACTACAAGTAGGGCTTACTAGCACCTAGACTGGGCAAAGTATTAGCTGCGGACAGCGGGACACTTGGGGACCGGCGCTGCACCCCCACCGCAGGCCAGCGGCCGGACCCCCCCCCCCCCCCCCGAAGGGCGAGTGCCAGCTGGCCGCGTGAGGCACTCAAAGTGGCAGAGCAACAACGTCCCGCCTGACGTAGGATGTGAAAGCACTACTCCTCCACCTGCCGACAGCCATTATTTCTGAAGTGGCGAGCCCATCCCGAGACAGCTGGGTGGCCCTGCCGATACGGAAGGAATGCGGCGCGTAGTCATCTGGAGGCAAGCCTATCGCCGTGAGGGCAGAGCGTAGGATCTTGGAGAAATCTCGCCTGGTGACAGGAGCGCCTGCGGCGTGTTTGAATATGGGCCCCGGGCCCAGGCCCCTGTAATTAAAGTATTTAGACAGGGCACGGACCGGGCAGTACTTGCTGGAAGGGTTCGCTCTCAGGGAGAGGGTGGGCGTGCGCCCTGCACTGTGCTTGTAGGTGTTGAAGACGATATCTATTCCTGCCGTCGTAAGTGATACCTGCTCAAGGTTGAGCGTGTGTCGTCCATGGTCCACGTAGACCGCCTCACCCGGGCGTAGGCAGGCGTGGAAAGCCAGGGAGAAGAGCGCCCTGTAGCAGGACTTCTCATAGGCAGAGTTACATACGCCTCCCAGTGCCCGCAGCAGGCGATGCAGGAGGCTCCTCGTCACAGGGAGACGCCGTGCAGGGGCCCGCTGTGCGGAGTTACGTGCCCCTTTGAGGAGTTGGGTGACCAGGAACTGCCGAGTTGGGTCCCTAGTCCTACCGTGTAGCTTGCAGACGAAGGCGATGGCCGCTAGATAGGCGTGCAGAGAGCGGTAAGCCAGGCCCCGCGAGAGCAGGGATTGCAGGAAGTTCCCCAGAGTCGAAGGTGCAGCATCGAAGGGGCATTCTCCTCGCCGCCCTGCCGAGACGTAGGCGGCGTACTCCACCCACTTAGCCCTGTAAGTACGCCTCGTCGCTGGCTGCAGGGAGTTGAATAGGGTCCTCACAGTTGCAGGGTGAAGTTGCAGGGCAGGAGGTGCGCAGGAACTGTTGTCGGCGTCTCGGCGAGGCCTGCTTCTCGCAGGAACAAGGGCGGCAGCGTCTGTAAGCGGGAAAGAGCATCACAAACCCCGTTTAATTTTCCTGGGAGGGTAGGAGTGTAATGTTATGGATGAGTAAGAGCACTGTCAAGGGCCTGACAATTTGCATTAGTAGGGGGCACCTAGCAGAGAGTGTGTTGAGCACGCTTACCACTGCACTGTTGTCCGATTTACACACCAGCCTCTTATTGGCCAATACCGGGGCGAAAAGTGCTATGCCCATGAAGAAAGGGTAGAGCTCGAGCAAAGCAATGTTGAGCCGACCCCAGACCTGAGGCCACGTTCCCCTGAACCAGGCTGCCCCTAGCGTTAGTCCATACCAGTTTTGCGAGGGCAGCGGCGAGGGCAGGCGGAGTGAGGGCAGGGCCCCATTGTGCGCCCGTATTTATACGGCCCCAAACTGCCCGCGCAACGCCGCGGGACGCGCTGCGCAATTGTTTCTTTCTCCCCCGCCAGAAACATCCCCGCTTGCGTCAAGCAGTGACCATTATCTCTACAATTCTATCCCCAATACTCTGCAGATTCAACTCCATCCTCATTATCTCAATCATAGCATTTCTTGGGCATCCTAAGATAATTCTCATGGCTTCATTTTGTACCTTCTCCAACTTGCCCATCCTACCTTTACCAAAACAAGAAATGACAGGTGCAGCATAATCAATAAGAGATCTTACAGTACTCAAGTATATCATTCGTAGCACAGGGACTCCCACTCCACGGGAGTCATCTCCCGTCACGCAGGGTGCAGTCGCACCTCCACAGATCTCCAGTATCGTCTATTGATACTGGAAATGGCTCAAAAGGGCCACCACTTATGGGCTATTCATGCCCAAGCCACCTTTTGGGTGGCTTAATCTTCTCTCTCTCTCGACTCCCACTCCCTTTCCACAGCATGCCAAGGCCTTCAGAGGTTGTAATCTCTTCCGACATTGACCCAACAGTCTGTTCATCTCAGCTTCCAAACTCTCATGGGTATATCCAACATATATGCCTAAATATTTATATATATTAACTCTCTCTATATTTTTACCGTTTATTTTTAATATAATGGGCCTCCGACTTCTACATTCAAACTTAGTTTTGTTTTCATTAACCACCAGTCCCATATGGTGACACAGGTTTCTGAAATTGTCCAACACTGTTTGAACCTTTGAAATATCCTTGCCCTGAAACAAAATATCATCGGCATATATGATCGGAGTTACCCCATTTGAGTATCTCTCAGATGCTATCTTATTCATTAGTACATTAAACAGGGTGGGACTCAACACTCCTCCCTGAGGTGTGCCGAGTTCAAAAGACCTCACACCTGACATACAACCTTGATACCACACCTGAGCCTTCCTTTCGTAAAGATAATCCCCTATCCAGCACAATAATCTCCCTTTAACACCAAGACCAGCTAATTCATATAAAATAACCTCTTTGTTGGCTTTATCAAAAGCTCCTTGTAAATCAATAAAAATTATATAATAATCATTTTCATTAGCTAGACATTTAATAATACAATCAGAGGTACTTTTTCCTTTGAGGAACCCGAACAAATTACTAGACAGCTGATCACCTAATATATATAAAAGTCTATTTAAAATGATCCTCTCCATCATTTTACAAAAACACGAGGTTAAAGACACAGGTCTGTACTCTCCACTGGCTTTAGGGATAGGGATGATCATAGCTTTTTTCCATTTACTGGGAATACTGCCCTCTTTATAACTAATATTAAAGAGGTCTAAAAGTGGGCTTTTCGTCATAATGGCAAGTTCATTAAGTATTTCATAAGTTACTCCATCCTCCCCAGGGGCGGTAGATTTCCCAACTTTAATCGCCGTTATTAGTTCTTCTCTGGTAATACCTGTGCAAGTGACATCACCACTGTTACCTGCTGTAAGTATAAAATCCTTTCTTAGATCTTTCCAAGAATCTAATGACTCTCTCGTTACAGCGGGTAATGAACTAAGTTTGGCAGCTTCCGCCCATTTATTTACGAGACCATTTGCAATTCCTTGAGGGTTAGGATGTGCAACAAAATTATGCTTTTTACCCCTTATTTTATTTACGTCTTGCCAGATTTCCTTCAAGTTTCTGTTACTCCCAACTTTCTCTGCAAACTAAGGCACAGTTCCTTCAGGCGCTCCTCATACCCCATCCCTCGTAATTCTGAGACGAGTCTCGTTGCAAACCTCTGAACCTTTTCCAGTTTCCTTATGACGACCGCCGGGATCCTAACGGTCACCCTGAGGAGTAGCCATCTTCCTTTTCGTATCGGGAAGGCCACAACAACACTGGCCAGGCTCACAAAGCGCGTTTGGGAAAATGCCAAACTGACATTGCATACCAAGGCACAAGTCGACATAGCATGTGTGGTGTGTACAATTCTCTACGACTCGGAATCCTGGACCCTGCGCTCTCGCCAGGAGAAAAATGGCTCAATAACTTTCACATGCGGATCTGAGACGCATCCTTGACATCACGTGGAGAAACCACGTCACTAACAATATAGTACTCGAGAGAACAGGAGTTCCTTCAATGTTCACACTCCTGAAGCAGAGACGCATACGATGGCTGGGACATGTCACACGCATGGAAGATGGCCGCATACCGAAGGACCTCTTGTATGGAGAACTGGCATCAGGAAGGAGACCCCACCGGAAGACCTCAGCTGCGTTTCAAAGACGCCTACTAACGCGACCTCAAGCAGATGAAAATCGACATCAACACTTTGGAGGCAGGAGCTGCGGACAGATCTGCCTGCAGATGCAAAGTGCAGAAGGGACTCCAGCAATTCGAAGATGAACTGAAGAGGCAGGCGGAGGATAATAGACTTCAGAGGAGGTTGTTGTTGTTGTTGTTGATTTAAGGGCGACGACGATCGTGGGATCGGATGCGCCCCGGAGGACCCGTTAAGGGTGAATCACGAAGCCCGGAAAGGTAAAACGCCAAGCTAAATCGCGAAACGAGTGACGCCAATCACTAGAAACTAATATGCCATACGGCAAATAAACGCACAGACGGGCAGATGATTGGGGGGAGTCCCTCAGGGTGACAAGCACCGGCCCCGATCCATACAGAGAACACCAGGTACCATACGGGAGACATCTCCCGTCACGCAGGGTGCAGTCGCACCTCCAGAGATCTCCAGTATCAGCTCTTGATACTGGTAATGGCTCAAAAGGGCCACCCCTTACGGACTATTCATGCCCGTGCCACCTTTTGGGTGGCTTAATCTTAATCAATCAATCACCAGGTAGCAAAACCAAAACTCGACCCCCAACCAAAACGCAAAAGTCATCCAGTGTCCTCCGGCAGAGCAGAAACCGGCCGCCCACCACGACCGAGGGCACACCAGAAGCCCACCAAGACCTACCAAGCCTCGGCACCTCTCGGCCAAACCGGCCCCCGAACACCGTCACCCCGCCGGGAGAACCAGTCAGTACACGTCAAAAAAAAACTCTATCAACAATCCCGTGACCCAAGGTGATATGTGCGTCAGGCGTCGTACAATCGGACCGTTGAAAAAGGATGCCAAACGGCAGTAGTAAAGCCAAAACGCGAAAACAAGACGTGAACAGGCGGAGGTGATGTCCAGACGTCCGCTCGGCTTCAAGGTTGAACCAGGAGTCCTTCAGAGGAGGTCTCGACCACTGTCAGACGCACCCACTTCGGCGTTTATCTGCCCTCGCTGCAGTCGGGACTGTCACCCAGCCTAGAGAACATAAAACACATCATCACCAAAAAACTCTCACATCTCAACAAAGCCTACCTACACCAGAGAATAGCTGAAGGTTCGCCATCTGCAACATGGTATCTTCAGGCAACCAAATTAGAAAGGTTAAATATCTCAAAAGGAATCCACAGGGAAATAGCAGTTAGGTTATATAGACTACGTCTAGGTTACAGATGCAACTGGGAGATTGGTGAACCCCGACAGAGAGTGTGCATCTTCTGCCAAACTGTCACAGAAAAGCCATTACTTCACTATCTTCTGGAATGTGAAGCAACCAATGACCTTAGAAGAGCTTTAAGAGTTCCTGAATCATGCAGTGGCCACCCTGAAGCCATCAACACAGCCACTCTCCTGGTCAACAAAGGTGTCCAGCAGCTGGACACCCTCATAAAAACTGTGAAGCAGTATCCTCCCCCGCGATAACAGCTTGATGGTTAAATGCAACCTCAGAATACTGAGAAAAAACAAAAAAATTTGTACCACTTACGGGCTATTCATGCCCGTGCCACCTCTTGGGTGGCTTAATCTTTATCAATCATCGGGACTGTCATTCTCGGGTTGGCCTTCACAGCCACATAGAGGCGCTGCATCCAACTAGACTACAACAAATAGCCACCCAGGGCACAACTCCATAACCACGCGGGATTGACGGATGCCTACTACCCCAGAAGATATGTTGACAGTTGAAATCACCCAACAGGAGCACTGGCTCTGACAAGGAGTCCAGGAGGTGCTTAAGATCAGGAAAGGAAAGCGGGACATTGGGGGGAGATATATGGAACAGACTGTATACAATTTACTCACAAAAACACGGGCTGCAGAATAATCGATAGGCGATGGAAACAGTAGGGGGACGAAGGGAATATCAGCACGAATCAAGAGAGCAGTAGAGTTATAGGCCCCAGCAAGAGCTGGGGGGGGGGGGGAGGGAGGGAAAGACAGGAATAACCAGGACGAGCACTAAGCATCAGTTCCTAGAGACAAACACAAAATGGTGAAAACTGTAAAATCAGAAGTTGGTTGTTCATGGAACTTGGCATAAAATCCATGAATATTCCATTGAAGGAGTATTCCATTCCCTTGAATACAACCAGCGAAATCATTTAATGAGGTACCCATTCACTGCTAGGTGAACAGAGGCTTCAGTTAAGGATTGGCGCCCAGTCAATCCTCCCTGGCCAGGATACGAACCCAGGCCAAAGCGCTCGCAAAGCGCCGGGCGAGTGCTTTACCAGTGCCACGGGGACTGCTTACCACTGCAAGGCACTGCCTACTGAGGGGGGGGGGGCATGTTAATAAATTGAACAAAATATGTTCGGTAAGAAAATAAAACATACATGACAAAAAACAGTTTTATTAAACTATTTTAATATGATTCTTTCAGCATCCTTCAACACACAATTGTTTGTTCTGTACATATCACTCTTAACTGCAGCTGGAACCATCTCCACACACAAGATTCTAAAGAACCTTTCAGCATCAAGATAAATTTGTGCAAATATAAAAATGTGTATAGAAAACATATGTAATAGTGTGTGTGCATGCATATAGAAATTTAATATATATATATATATATATATATATATATATATATATATATATATATATATATATATATATATATATATAATATATATATATATATATATTATATATATATATATATATATATATATATATATATATATATATATATATATTATATATATATATATAATATATATATATATATATATATATATATATATATATATATATTATATATATATATATATATATTATATATATATATATATATATATTATATATATATATATATATATATATATATATATAATATATATATATATATATATATATATAATATATATATATATATATATATATATATATATATATATTATATATATATATATATAAAACCTAAAAGGGGTACCACCACTGGTGCAAGTGTAGGGACCCATAGCCTCAGAGAAGAAAATAAAGAGTACTCAGGGAAGACCTTGTGGATCCTCACTGCATTTTCTTCTCCTGCCACCCCTATTCTTTTAGTGTGTGTATATATATTTAACTTTATTTTAAAATTTCATTACACAAAGAGGGTTACAACATTGGTTACATGCAGAGTACAAGACTACTTGTCACAAGTTGTATAGCTCCTCAGATGGCGAGCAGGAACCATAGATCCATGGATATACAGTATATATATTATATAATTATATATATACACACATTATACTTGCATACTTGGTGTAGTATACAATATCTGATTTGCCTAACAGGCTGAATGACTTTTTATTTTCAAATACAGTATTTTTTCCAGATTGGTTCTTTTCGAACAATAATAGTCTATTATTTTTATTATACTGTATTAGGAACTTGAATTACTAACTTAGTTATATTAGACTATGTTAGTTTATATTAGTTTATGTTAGACTATGTTAGTTTATGATAGGTTACGATAAAGGGCGTGGGTCATTAATTCCTCTGAACTTCAGTAGTCAGGGAAAGGCGAAAATTCCAGCAAAGCAGCAGTAGCTGCTTCTGGAATCCTTCCTTATTGAGACTACCCATAGCCGAATGGATAGAGCTTCTGCCTCACACACGTGGGGTCCATGGTTCGAGTCTCCTAAAGCCCAGGTAAATGGAATAGATTATTATTGTTAGAAAAGAACCAATCTAGAAAGAAATATTTTTAAATAACGAAACTCATTTGGCCTGTTAGGCAAATCGGACCTTGCATACAAGTTGTGTGGTTCTAGCTATTAGTCATGATATATACTGTACGGTATATATATATATATATATATTTATATTATACACACACACACATATTGTACATACGAATATACTGAAGTCCAATCCTGCTTAATTATGGCACTTCATTTGATTCTTAAGTATATAACTGTTTCACCAATTCAGTTTCTTACAACACACAATTTGCCTGTTCTTGAAGCCCTCTTGGTTGCCCATGGTACATACTGCATGTTTTCACAATGAAAATGTATAATTATGGTCATTACACCATCAAAATCTGGGGTGACAATTCCTACTGATGCCACAACTTACTTTGAACAAGCTACCACCACTATCTTAAACACTAAAAATATAAATTAAATGTTTGCCTTAATGATTATTTTCTACTAAAATTATAACAAGTTGCCAAAACATACATAATGCCCATTACTATCAGGAATACTAAACCCTTTTCAGGTTTGGATACATGTAATATGTATATACAGTACATTAATTTTCTTTAAACTATGTGTATTGCAGTATAATGTAATAAATATGCATTATCAGTATGGTGCTTACCATCTAGATGTTACAGGATGAAGAAGAGATTTGAGGTTACATTTTTGTTCTGACTTTCATATTGTATAAAAGAAATTGCAATCATATCTAAGTTGGCATTACTGTATTCTTAAATCATCTGTTAATGCTAAAGAGGTAAATCTACAATGGCTTTACATTCAGTTTCCATAAATAAATGCTTGGTACAGCTGGAATTCACAGTTGATAAAACAGTACTGTACTATGCAAGCGGTGGCACAGTCAGAATCACCTTACTGAAGTGGCACGCAGACTTGCTAGTGTCCTATCTACTTATGAGTAATTATGTTTAACTGGGTGAGTAGCATAAGTAAAATATTCTTACATTTAAATATGCTAATAAAATAATTATTTTTGTTCACACTTCCACTGCTGTGCTCCAGTTCTTTCAACCTGTTTATTCAGAACCTACATTCGATAATGATAAAAATATTTTTATTGGGATGCAATGCTCATGTCAGGAAAATCCAAATTAACATAATTAACTGGAGCAAAACAATACTTAGCTAATGTGTCAACAGCAGAAGAATCATTAATGAACAACAGAGACATTCTTAATTCAGTACAAAGACGAGGTTTGGTGTTGAGACAAATCTAACTGGGTAGAAAGGCAACATTCTTTGTGCTAAAAAACAGCATTGAAGATAATAAAAAGTAATTTTCTGGGTGAGCCCTGGAACTATCGGGCTAATTTGCGATACATTAGACGAGGGCTTTAGTCAATGGAGTTCAGCCTACTGGGGACCACGAGCCAGAACCTGGCCCCCTCAGAGAGGCACAGGGAGCAATGGCCCTGGAACCCCTTCCCCCTATGGTTGGGGTTTTCCTTATATGCCATCGACCGGGGTTAGGCACTCAGAAAGGTAGGCATAACAAAACAGACCCCACATGGTAAGAAAATTGCAACCGAAAACCAAACAGAGAGGCAGGAATCCCCCAATTCCCAAGGAATCAAGCAAATGTCACACCAAGCCGCTCATCCCCCCCTGCGAGGACAAGGGGGGCCCCGAACCCCCCACATCAGCTATCTAGTCACTCCAGTTCGGAGGTTAAGCATCAAAACGACGCAAAAACTGCCAACTGGAGGAACACATTGAGCGAGGGCTCGGGTAGGTGCCAAGGCACGGAACCCAAAAAAACCTGATGAGGAAGCTGGTGATGCAGCAACTGATGCAAGGACCCCCCGGAGGATGAACCCAGCGATCGCAAGAGAGGAGGAAGGGGGCATCCTCGAAGGAACCAGAACAGACACCAAAGCCAAACCCGACCCAGTGGGTAGACCAGCATGGCGAAGTGCAGACTCCTTCTGTCTGTACAACTGAAGTGCGTTTAAAAATGACCAAAGTGCACAACTGCTCGAACAACCGCTGAGTGAACCGGGACCCCCAGAAACAGCAGAAGGCGGAACCACGGCCTCAGCAATGCTTGCAGAGGCAGAGACATGGAAGCAATCCAAGAATCCCAAACAAGACCCAGCCAGATCCGAACCCGGGCAGGACAGAACTAGACGGGACTCTCTCCAGTTCACCAGTAACCCGAACCCGGGCGAGTTAGGAAAGAACCACACCACTGGTGAGCAGATAAGCAGACCAGCTGGGAACCCACACCAACTAGTCATCGAGGTAGGCAAGAACCCGAACCCGTAGCAGAAACAGTCAGGTCACCAAGACCCGGGTAAGACACACGTGAACACGTGAGGTGCCAGATGCAAGACAAAAGGAAGGCAATAAAAAGAGTATGCCGGACACTCCACCACAAATCTATCCAATCCCTGAAGCCCGGTTGAATGGGAACATGCCAATACATGACCCTGAGGTCCAAGGACTCCATCCAGGCACCCGGCTCCAACAAAAGCCGGACCCCGAGACAAAGCAGGTATCCGAAAGGAGGGGCAAGGAATCCAGGGATACAGACAGGACAAGTCCAGAATGAACCACAGATCTGCACAGTCTTATTTTGACACAGGAACAGGCAGGAACCCCACCTGAGGGATGGGGTCGAATCAACCATGCCCAAGCGACCCACTCCAAGATGACCAGACGCCGCGCAGGGGAAGAAGCCTGCCCTGTTAGCCTCGAACCCCTTGAAGGAGGAGCTGTCGCCCAACGCCACCACAGGCCGGAGGACACGACCCGAATGCCCACAAATCGTGAGACCAGGTGTGAGCAAACAGAGTGAGTCTTCCCCCATCGCCCTGTCAAGAGGGCAACCAACAAGGGGCCGACTTGCACGTAGGACGATCATCGTGCCAGCAAGACGAAGAAGGCTCCAGAGGAGGCACCGGCACAAAAGCTGCACCAAAGGACCACCTTGACAACAGAAGCTGAAGCCCCTGTACGACCACAAAACACGTGCCAAGACCCAAGAAGTGCAGTCTGCAAATCAGGAAGTACCTGGAACATACCTCAGGCTGCGAGCAGCCGCGTCCAACAGCCTGGTTGATCAGTCCAGCAACCAGGAGGCCTGGTCGACGACCGGACCGCGGGGACACTAAGCCCCGGAAGCACCTCAAGGTAACCCCAGAATAGGAAGTCCAAGGCACACAGGAGGTAACAAAGGACCCCAAAGGGTACCTGAGAGGACATAAACCTCCGGAACGAAAGTGAAGAGTCCAAAGGAACCCGGAAACAAACCCGGGGGGAACCCAAACCACCACATTTGCTTGTGGAAAATGCACCACAGCAAGGAAGGGCAAAAGGCATCACCCAGACTGAACCCCTGGTTAAACTGAGGGACAAAATGCATGGGAGCAAACAACCAGGGACACCGGACCTAGACATAACACAGACAGAAAACACAAAACCTGGCAAAAAAAAACAACACCCAAGCGTTCCCAGAGGAACAGAATAAGGGCAGAATGCCCTAGAAGAAAGAACGAAACAGAAACGGCAACAGGAGGATAAAAATTCGCGTAGGAGGCGAAAAAACGCCTCCAAAACTCACGCCAGCAAATGTGGGAATTAAGCAGACCAGAGGAGGGCTGAACAAGAGGGCACAAAGCTCAAGCAGTGCAAACTGCCCCAGAACTGCTAGTGGGCCCCCCACAGCCCCAGAAACCTGCAACAGAGCCATCCTCCACCCCTGAAGAAAAGGCAGAGTCCAGGGGAAAGGCAGCAAAGAAGGGGCTGTTGGTAGAACCCAGAAGCCTCGGTAGGAGCAGGCTCGAATACCTCCATTCCCAACCCAAATATGGCAGCTCCCGAAGTCTCATCACTAACTAAACCCCACCCTAACCCCGAAACCCGCAGATGGTTCGGGAGGAAAGAGGGAAAGTGGGGGGGGAGAGAGAGAGAGAGAAAGGGTGAACAATGCCTAACCACAACGGGGCATCCAGGTGGGAAACCAACCTAGTGCATTCAAGCAACTTGAACCTAGCATGCAATGTGGATGCTGCCTCAACTCTAACAGTAATGTAATCAGAATAGTACTGGAAAACAAGACTTGCAAGACTCCAGGTCAAAGGTGTCATTGACCCAACAGGCATCATGACAGAGGGAAAAGTGGTGACTGTCACCCTGAGACAAGGGCACACATCATCCTTCAAACTGGCACAAGGTGGGCTGGAACTCGGAAGACACATCCATAGGTCCACCGAGCCCCGATAGGGTTTTCCAGGGCCCGTAGGCTGACTACTACAGGAAGCCCAGGCAAGGTGTTACTAACCGGTTAAGACCCAAAGCTAACAAGGGAAGGGGGGAGATCAAAACTCTGAAACCCCTGCAACGTGTACAATTATGGGGCCTAGTGGAGGGCCACCAATATATTATTGTGAAACTATAGCCACACCAGGCAAGGAAAACAAAAACAAAATAAAATCCCTGCAAAAGTACGTCCCCCAGGGAAAACAGGAACCGGCCCCACATAGGTTGGCAGGCTGCACAACACCTTGATGCCCCAACCAGTACGATACCAATCCCTACCCAAGGCCAAACAAGGGCCAGAAACCCCAGCTGGTCCCAAGGGCAGGGTAAGTGCCAAGCAGCAAAAACCACTACGAAATTGGTTCCCAAACGCACCAGGGAAGAGAACCCTAACATGCAAGGGTAGTACTCACAGGGCACTTAGGGAAAGATGCCCTTAAGCGCATGCAGCCTCGGTACTCTTTGAGGACACCTGGCCACCACACATAATGACACCACAGAGGACACCAAGAAGATAAACTCTGCTTAGAAACCAAGACCAGAGATGATGTCCACCCTGGATCGGTTTAGCCAACGAACTGGAGTTGCTAGGTAGCTGGTGATGGGGGGGGGTCTGGGGCTCCCCCCTTCCCCCTCCCAGGGAGGGGAGGGCTGCGCGGCGTGACAGCGTGATGTGACATTTGCTTGTTTGCTTGTTTTATTGAGAATTGAGGGAGTTCTGCTTCCCTGTTTGGTTTTTGGTTGCAATTTTCTTACTGTGTGGAGTCTGTTTTGTTATGCCTACCTTTCTGTATGCTTAACCCCGGTCAATGGCAGATAAGGAAATAAGGCCATTGCTCCCTGTGCCCCTCTGAGGGGGCCAGGTTCTGGCTTGTGGACCCCGGTAGGCTGAACTCCATTGACTACAGCCCTGGTCTAATATATCACATATTAGCCGGATAGCTCCAGAGAGCCAAGGGGCTTCCCACAGAAATGGTAAGGTTCTCGCATTTCACAGAGAAAACTGTCCAGAGTATAATATTGGTCAGGCTTCAGGAAATGAAAGGGGGTGAGCTGCCGTGGAGTGGTTAGCATATTTGGCTCATGTACGACTGAACCTGGTTTCGTTACCTGGACAGGACAAGACATATGGGCACGCTTCCTTATGCCTGATGCCTTTGTTTAACCAGCAATAAGTAGATACAGTATCTGGGAGTTAGGCAACTGTTGTGGTTTGAATCTTGGGGAAGTTCAGTCATTTACCAAGGAGGACCATGATAAACCTAACAGACTTTCTGCCATTCACACTGGGAAACCACAAGTCAAAATCAAAATATTGTTTTCCAATGAAATGGAAATGTTTGGATTAAAGCTAAATTTAAAAATAGCATTGTACAGTATAAGTAGTTTGCATGAGAGAATTTTCATCACTCTAATATACATGATTGTAAAGCTAGGCTAACCAGGCACTGACAAGTTTAATCATCCTCCAAAAATGATAGTACCCCGTACTGTACTGTATCTGTAGGACTGTATATATAGGTATCAAATTTTACTACTGTATTACGGGTACTTTACTTTTGATATATTAGAGGTAAATAAAAAGGGCAACACCCTAACGTAACCTCTCCTAGACATAACATAAGCAATCCGAGGTGTAACACTCGTAATATTATACAGTGGAACCTCGAGTGACGAGCGGCTCCAGTTAAGAGCATTTCGAGTAACGAGCAAGCCACTCGCAGAAAATATGTCTCAACTGACGAGCTTTCGCTCGATAAACGAGCATTCCCGCTGGTTCTCGGACACCTCCGATGACAGTTTTGCTGTTGTTTCGCAAGACGAGTTTTCCACATGACGAGCTCGGTGTCGGAACAGATTAAACTCGTTAATCGAGGCGGCACTGTACCTAATATATGCAATCTTACGTTGCATGTAGTACATGTTTGGACACTACAGGGCCTAGAAGATATTATGTCTTGAGCTCTCTACAAACCCAATACAGTACAGTAATACAAACATTATTTTGGGGGCACCACAGTTCATACTGTATTTTGTACGTATAACACATAAGTCGTTACAGTATACTGTATGTACTATCATTGTTAGAGGGTATTTTGGATAAGTAAGCAGCACATGACCTCTTTATGCAGTCCACCTTATCAAATTAGAAAACTGAAAAAAAGTTATAAAGATGTATGAGGTAAGCAAGTCACTACAGAAATATATCAAAGTATGCATTGAAATAAATAATTGTACAGCATCACTTGAACACGTGGGTCACTGAGCACTGACATGGTATGCCTGCACAGAAAGGCACACCATATTGTGAAGGAAGCTTCAACTTAGTTGGACAATTTGGGAAAATACCTCACAGCTAGTGAAAAAGTTGTCATATTAGAATACCTCTAATCTGAGCTGTGAAAGATTTTTGTTTTTAGTTACAATACTGTATGTCAAAGCAAAAGGCCTCTGAGGCTCACCTCTGCTAGCTGGCAGCTAGGACTGGAATCTGGCTTTCTCTCTCTACAAGGTGAGGTGGGGGAGGGGGGCTTCAGGATCAGAGATCAACCCAATCAGAAAGTATTGGTAAAACAAAACAAGCAATTGCTCAAAGAAAATTAGGTATTCATAGCTAATTAGACAAACAATTATTGCTGTGATGTAAACACTTCCACAATGTTTTGCCTGACTTCTGACAGGTGGAAACCCGAGTCACTCTGAATCCCCGCCATTTAAACCCTCACTCATGAGTCACCCGTACCCAAATGCTTGATTTTTAGGATGGGCAGTTTAGTAGCTCCCCAAGCTAACTCTCAATGGTGCCTCAGCAGGGGAGGCCAACATTTCTCACGTCAGAAACCAAGTAGTGAACATAAAAATGGGGCCAGACAGTAGAAGAAAAGGTTCTGGGGTAGAACATCAGCTGCATGCCAAACGATCAGTCATTTAAAATAGCTGCAACCAGACAGGCAGTATCAGACATGGAGCTTTTTCACAAGACAAGATTATGCATCTGATTTACCTCATTTCATATACAGTACCTAAACTTTAAATCCATTAATGCAACACACATTAGCCAGCTCAAATACTATATACAAATTATACAGAAAAAGGTTAGATATTAATTACATTTTACAACAAGTACATGAAAGATTGGGTATTCATAGATGAATATATTTCTTAAAATCAATGTACATGTATCTAAATGTAGATAAAAGCTACTGTAGTGAGTAGGGATATAAGAACATAAATAGCAGGCATTACCAAAGTAGACCTGTTAGCTCATTCAGGGTGATGCCCATCCAGATCCAACCACTCTCCTCTTCCCAACAAGCTTATTTTACATAAAGACTACATAAAATACACCATCTATACCATCTGCCTCTATGATATTGTTTACCAACATATTCCATTCTTCTACCACCTTTTTACCAAACCTGCACATCCTCACAACCTTCCCTGAATCTTTGGCATGGGTTCTGCCCTGGTCTGATGTTAGGCAATTATCAAAAGTAAGTAATTATCAAAAGATGATGACCAGCCCAGAAGACTATACTGTACTGTATAGCACCATGTGTGTCACAAAATATTCAAAGGAACTTACATATCATTCACGATGCCAATATGAGGGCAGACCTGAGACGAGTGATGTCAAAAGGAGAAGACTCCCTGAACATATTATCGAGGGACATCTGACTCAAAGGACCAGTGGGAGAGCAAAATTTATGATTATTCTAAAACTTAAAATTTTATAAGGAAATGAATATATGTTTGGAGTAATTTAGATACAGTACTCCTAAAAAATTTTACTTCACAAAACTCTCTAGTATGCATTTGGTAATAGGGCACCAACTTTAACAATCACCCTGAATACATCTTCCACAAATATTTAACTGCATGAATTTTCACTATTTTGCACCTAAAAAAAAAAAAAAAATCAGCATTGAATGTAATGAAATACTTCTTTCTGGTAGAACCCTGATGGCTCCCTCAAGCTATCTCACCGAGATGGCTCCCCACTACTGGGTCACATCAGTTGGAGGAGTCCTGTTAAGCCTATAGGGATCAGAGCTTAAACCAGGCCCCATCTGAGGTGCAGAAAACTTGTGATGTATTATCCTCACCCACAATGGGAAAGCATCCAGAATGTCAGCGAAGCTTTACAGACACTTACAAGGTTCATAGAAAGTAAAGCACAAAAATGGCCAACTGACTCCACAAAGTTTTCAGGCAAAGGCAAGTAATCCACTAACTACAAACCACTGTGAAAGTGGTCGTGAAGGAATAGCTCTACATCCCCGACGAGAAGAGACAGCTAAACTCCCTCCACTGTTAAATTGGATGAGACCATCCTTCAAGAGAAAGCCAGACAAAACCCCAAGCAAACCCTACCTTGACTCTGAAACCACAGAACAACAAGAGCCAGAAGCAGGGAAAAAAAGAAAGCAGAGCAAAGCACAATCAGAGGGGAGGCAGTGGGGACAGAGCACAGTGGGTAGAGCACATCTACACCTTGAAACAACCCAGGGGCCAACTCCGGGCATCCTACTGAACACAAAGCCATGAAATAACATACACAGATAAACCCACCTGTGAAGTGGCAGCTGGCTGGCAAGCTTGGTAACAAGAAGGATGGCGAGAGAATGGTGATGCCACATGCGCTTACGACATACAACCCCAGATTGTAGATGTCACTGACCCAGCAGGCATGGTGGAGGCAGAGAGAATGATCACCAGCCAGCGAACTGACTGATGAGCACCTAACAAGCTCACGTGTAGTGAGTGTGGCCTTAACGGGTTGAGGATGCTTGCCAAAAGAACAGACACTAAACGTAGTCTGTGAACAACGCAGCTACGAAAGGCGTCTGCGGTTTGCCATATAAATGAAGCGTGTGTGAATCCTTGTGCACTCCACTTACAACCAACCAGAATGCTCCTAGTCTAAGGCCTAAGCAGAAGAGTCAATACTGTACTCATACACACCCCAGTGGTCAGGCCTTGAAGAGGCAAACTCCCAAACACACCAGAGAAGTAACTCTGACAGTGCAGGGACAGTGCTAAATGAGCACCCAGGGAAGGGAATCTTGAGCTCAAACAGCTTGAAGCATAAAATGTACAAAGTTCACTCAATCAAGCCGGAAAGAATACATGCACTTGAAGCAAATACTAATGCTAAAGTGTGAAAACACAAGCAAATGGCCCAGACATAACAAAGTTCAAAGAATGGTCAGCACTTAGCTTAAGAAGCAGTGGGACTTGTGCAACTGATGAAGACCCAGGAAGTCCCCACTACATGATGTTTACACCAGAACATCAGCGAAAAGACTGGCCTTGGAGTCAGTTGTGGACCGGGGTTCCGGGTCGCCCGGTGGTGGCTATCTGTACTAATGGGCTTACGCTAGTTAGTGGATGGCTTGTGTTTGCCTGAATAGTTCTATGGAGTCATTTGACCATTTTGGTGTTTTATTTTTTATGAACCTTGAAGTTGTCTGTAAAGCTTAGGTGACTTTCTGATGCTTTCCTGGTGTGGGTGATGAAAATATATCCCCAGCTCACTGCACCTCTGTGAGGCGGAGGCGGACAGGTTCAGGCTCTGGTCCTCGGTAGGCCTAACAGGACTCCTGCGACTGATGTGACCATGTAATGAGAAGCCATTTCAGCAAGATAGCTTCAAGGAGCGAAAAAAAGGGTTCCTTCTAGAAAAAAATTCAATCAGACTGTAATCTGTATGAATTTTTACAGAGATAACATGAAGGATGTAAGCTTAATCTTGGTTGAAATAAACATGTTTTTTGAGTTTGTATGCTTATTAAAGCTCTCGTATGTGCATTCACCTAAAACACACAAACACCACCCCACTCTCAAAGATAATATTTACCTCTCAAGCCTGGCAAGCCTTATAGCATGTAACTGCAGATCTTTTACAAAACAAGGCTCTTTCAAAGACCTGCAGTAAGCACATTCAATTAATTACTACCCTGCAATGCTAACATTACATCATTACTTTAAAGCCATTGTAGCAAGGTTCTGAATAATGGATGAGAACATAATTGTGTTAACTGCCATCTGATTCATTGTGGCCTCTCTTTAAGTGCACTATTTACATAACTAGTACACTACTAATGGACTTATAGTTCTTTACTCCTTTTGCTATACAGTTCATGTTACAGCATTCTTCAACTTACTCAAGGAGATGAGAACCAACATTATAGTATACAAACAAAATTTTCTTTGCATTTACTCTAAATATTTATAACAATGTGAATTTACACCAAAGGTCTCATTAATGTCACTAACTGTGTGGACAATGTGACACTGTTAACAATATACAGTTGGTTTCAGTACAATTATTATGAAGGAAACCAACACCAGTACTCAACATAAACATTTAACTATTTCAGGAATCCTCTCATTTACACGTCAAATAACTCAAAATGTTCCGCAAAGAAATACATTAATGACAACTAAACAGAAAATATGACAATTTTAGCAGCAGTATCCCATACACCAAAAGATGGCCTAATAGCGATGTTATTAGTCATGTATCTTCAACATTATAGACTAGAATACTGGTTAAATGCCTCCATATATGACTTAAATAATAAATATAGATTAACACAATCTGTAACATTGTCAATTACAAGCCTTAGAAACTTGCTTTTGTCAGCAATGAAGATTAACAGATATGAAAGACATTAATTATTACTATACATAGTAGATTCACTTCAAGATAGTCACTAATATTAAACATTTAACTTAAATGTCAAGAAAAAGTACTATACAATAGAGTCAAAGAACATAATAAATTGACAATGCTACCAGAGATGCTATCAATTACATCAAGATAACATTGTAGATGTGCTCAACAAGTTCATGAATCTAAGGACAAAGACATTACAGTAATATTATATTAGTGTGTAGGCTCTATATACACAGCTTGAGTCAGGAAGTCTGAAAAATGAGATTATGCTTAGTCTGACGCGTAATCCAGGTACTAAAATAAGGCTATACTGTACAGTGTTTTTCTGGAAAAGAACTGCAAACAATTTTGATGCTGCAATAATCAAAACTGTTGTCTACTTGATAATAAGCTCTGCAATTTTGCGTGTCCATGCAAACTTGTAACATATTACTATGTACACCTCTTTCAATAATTCTTACTAAAACATCTCACTAATGAAGTGAGACAAAGATTGTAACTAACACACCCTTATACACACACAAACACAAATGATTATAACACTTGTGTACATATTTGTGAACAATCTGGTTATCAGTTTCAGAATGTGGCTTAGGGTAGTTGAATTTCTTCTATAGTCATAATTACTGAAACATTCCAAGCAAAGCACACATGCCTATTTAAATTAATGACATAGATCATCAATACTCCAGCAAATCTTTTAGCAACAACACCGTTGGTTTCAGTACAATTATTACGAAGGAAACCAACAACAGTACTCAACATAAACATTTAACTATTTCAGGAATCCTCTCATTTACATGTCAAATACTGTAACTCAAAATCTTCCGCAAAGAAATATATTAACAACTAAACAGAAAATTACCGATGGTAATATCTGCTCGAGCCGGCAATAATAACCAATTACCTCATATCATAATCGGATCTATTTAACAATAATATAAAAGTTTGCATGCAATAGTTGCATCACATTAAGTTTAACTTAAATATTGTTAGTGCAGTTTAAAACTAAAACAAACAAAGGTCCTCAAATGTCATATCAGCTTTTTCCTTTTTAATAAGTTTATTATTAAAACAATGATGCTGGTTTCCTTGCTGATGACCACCTTCACTTCCACTGGCCTCAATGCCAAACACAAAATCACAATCACTGCTGGACAGAGCATCATTTACCAACCATGATTCAAATGAGACATTATTTCTTTGTTTGAGTTTAGCATTACTATCAAAACACAACTGGATTTTGTTCGACAACTGCTCCCTCTTTCCTGCTAACTTGTGTATTTCTTCATGTCTCCTCCATATCAATTTTTTAAAAGGATTTTCACATCTCTTTCTCTTATTTACGGTTGTTTCTGGAACTTTAAAGTCACTCCATGAACCCTCACTTATTGATTTTAAGAAAACTGGTGAAAATGACAACTGATCAACTTCTTTGCAATTATCATTTACTGAAGTACTGACTGGATGTGGAATCTTTCTCAAATGTAACTCAGACTCTTTTATAATGCTCACATCACTTCTATTTGCTATTTTATCACCAATTTTATCATCAGCTTTATTTGCAATCTTATCACCAGCTTTATCTACAATTTTATCATCAGTTTTATTTGCAATCTTATCAACTGTATTATCTGCAATCACTTCTTTAATTTTATTTGAAATTTTATCCTTGAAATTTTTCAATATAGGAGTATCAGAAACGTTCTCATCTATTACAAGGTCTTGTGGTGCATCATTTTCTGTGTCTTTGTTAGCTTGTAATTCAATAGAAGATTTAACATTAAGACATTTATTAGTTTGTGATCTGGTCAAAGGCCGTTTAAATGAACCACAGTCATAAAATTTAACAACTTTCCTTTCAGAATGTGGAGACTGCAAGTCTTTGGGTTCATCTAACTGTGAACCATCTTTGGGTTCATCTAACTGTGATTCAGCTTTGAGTCCATCTAATTTTGAATCGTCATTGGGCTCATTTAACTGAGAATCATTTATGGGTTTATTCAACTGTGAACCATCATTGGGTTCATCTAATTGTGATTCAGTTTTGAGTCCATCTAATTGTGAATCGTTATTGGGTTCATCTAACTGTGAATCGTTATTGGGTTCATCTAACTGTGAATCGCTATTGGGTTCATCTAACTGTGATTCATCTTTGAGTTTCCCTAACTGAGAATCATCTGTAAGAGGCAAAATACTAGATGTTGTAGACAATAAAGCCATTGGTTGCTCATCATTATTTATGTGAACTTTTACGTGTGTGGCCAGTTCACTGCAACTAGCAAATGACAGTGTGCAGTCTTTACATCCATATATTTTACACTTATACTTATGAATGTTCAGATTGCCAGGATATGCTTGTCCGCAATCCTTACACGCGTACCAGACATCGTGTGCTCGTTTTAAATGATTTATAATTTTTCCAGGATACAGAAAATCATCACCACAATACTGACATATGTACGATGCACGGCCACTATGGTTAACCAAATGAATCTTCATTTTCCATGCTTTATTAAATTGTTTGTAACAATAAAAGCATTCATACTCCCCTCCCACGTTGTGGAAATGTGAGTGCATCTTAAGACGCTTCTCTGATCCAAATGCCCTATTACACAGGTGGCAAACATTTTGCCTTCTTACAGAATGTTCCTCTCTCTTATGTTGTAGAAGATCGGTTTTTCTGCTGAAAATCTCACTACAGTCATTACAGTTTATTTTTTTTTTGGATCTAGCCATCCTTTTTATGGGTGGCTTGACTTCTGAGTTGCTCACCATGTACTTTAAGGGGGCAAGAGGTTGTTGCAATTTAAGATAAAGCTGCGACTCATCAACTATACATGTACCGGTAATGTGTTCATCTTTTATAGTACTATACTATTTATTATAATAAGTACTGTATTGTTGTTTAAACAAATCTTAAGGAGCTTCCGCACCATGAAGGCTTTTTAATCGACTGACCAAGATCTTAATTTCTTACACTTGCTCTTCAAAATGCAACATGCAACACCCTTAAAGGTTCTACTTCAGCTTTAATTCTCATCTCTGTTCTTAAAAGTCCTTGATTGTTAATTTATTTTAAAAATATCCAAATTCAGTCTTTTTTCTGAATATCTGACAAGCTGCAGGTTTTTAACGTTTTGTCTACTGGCAGTTGGCTTCTCCATAAAATCTGAAAATAAAGAATTTGCATCAAACATGGAAAATCAAAGGTTACAATCTATTGCAATGTATTCAACATCCATAGAATATATAGTGTATTCTATATCCAAAGATTATGACTTATTGAATTCAACATCCAAAGATTGTGATCTATTATAATCTTTATCCAAAGTACACAGTTTCCACTGTTAGTTGCCTTTAAATATTCCATAAAGTTAAATACTGTACAGTATTATGTAATAGAATTTGAAACATATCTTGATAAATTTGATTTTCTAATATCACCACCATGTAATAAAGTAGACATTGATATACTATATACTGCATGTTGCAGACAATATAGTCATTGGTTATATCAGCAGCATATACCAAGGGGTAAAGACCAAACAAAAGGGATGTAGAATAAATGCATGGGCACAAAGATATACAGTACAATAAATAGTTAATACATGTACAGTGGTACCTTCATTTACGAATTTAATCCATTCCCAGAAACGGGTCGTAACCCGAAAATTCGTAAGCCGAAACGAATTTTCCCATAAGAAATAATGTAAATTGAAAATCCGTTCTACACTCCCAAAAATATTAACTTCAAAATTCACTTCATACATAATAAACACAAATATTTTGTACTATAGTATGTACAAGTTATAGCTTACCTTTATTGATAACTCTTGTTGGTGTATGGAAGATGGTGAAGAGTGGGGGGAGGGGGAGGGGAGCAGGAGAGGTGTTAGTGTTTCAAAGGGGAGTCTCCCCTTCCATTATAACATCAGGCGGTCATGACTTCTCTGGGGTACTACACACGTACGTACACACACACACACATTTACTCATTCATTCATTCATATTCATTCATTCATTCATATTCATTCATTCATTCATTCATTCATTCATTCTCTCTCTCTCTCTCTCTCTCTCTCTCTCTCTCTCTCTCTCTCTCTCTCTCTCTCTCTCATTCTCTCTCTCTCTCTCTCATTCTCTCTCTCTCTCTCTCTCTCTCTCTCTCTCTCTCATTCTCTCTCTCTCTCTCTCATTCTCTCTCTCTCTCTCTCATTCTCTCTCATTCTCTCTCTCTCTCTCATTCTCTCTCTCTCTCTCTCTCTCTCTCTCTCTCTCTCTCTCTCTCTCTCTCTCTCTCTCTCTCTCTCTCTCTCTCTCTCTCTCTCTCTCTCTCTCTCTCTCATTCTCTCTCTCTCTCATTCTCTCTCTCTCTCTCATTCTCTCTCTCTCTCATTCTCTCATTCTCTCTCTCTCTCTCTCTCTCTCTCTCTCTCTCTCTCTCTCTCTCTCTCTCTCTCTCTCTCTCTCTCTCTCTCTCTCTCTCTCTCTCTCTCTCATTCTCTCTCTCTCTCTCTCTCTCTCTCTCTCTCTCTCTCTCTCTCTCTCTCTCATTCTCTCTCTCTCTCTCTCATTCTCTCTCTCTCTCTCTCATTCTCTCTCTCTCTCATTCTCTCTCTCTCATTCTCTCTTACTCTCTCTCTCATTCTCTCTTACTCTCTCTCTCATTCTCTCTTACTCTCTCTCTTTTTCTCTCTCTCCCTCCCTCCCTCTCTCTCTCTATCTCTCTCTCTCCCCCGCTCCCCCCCCCCCCCTCCCCTACGTTTTGCCTGCATACCAGTAGGACCTGGTTGTGGCTCACTGCTTGTTTTCTCACTAAGAACCTTTCCATAAAGACTTGTTTTTCCTCAGTGGTCATCCTCGCATGTGTTTTCTTATGTTGACCCATACCATTGACTTTCTTGGGACCCTTGGAATGGTATATAATAATTACTTTTATGTTTAGAAACAAAAAAAAATAAAAAACAATGAAATTCTTTACAAAGAATTAAAGCACAATTGTCACTACAGAGGAGGCAGTTTTAAACTGAGGCGCAGTCACCGCAGTCACCATGAACCACACGCTCCGTTGACTCATATGTATATCAACAAACTCGCAACTCGAGGCAAAGCTTGTAAACTGAATCAAATTTTACAAAGAAATTGAGCTCCCAACCCGAAAAATTCGTAAATACAGTGGCACCTCGACTTACGACTGCCCCTATTTATGAAGTTTTCGAGTTACGAAGTAAATTTGGTCGGAAAATGCAACTTGACTTACGACCTTTGCCTCAACTAGCGACTTTGTTGATACGCATTTGGGTCGACCGAGCTCGTGGTTCCTGTGGCACAGTTTACCACAGCCGCCCGCTTAGTGATGATCGCACTTGTAAAGAATTCCTTTATTTTGGTGCTTTTATGTTTTTTGAACATAAAACTAATTATTATACAGTATATCACAACATGGGTCCCAAGAAATACAGTGGTAAGGTTCAATCTAAGAAAACATATGTGAGGATGACCATAGAGCAAAAACAAGGGATCATTCATAAATATGAAGATGGTGTGCGGGTTGTTGAACTAGTTAGGCAGTACAAAAAATCTATGTCAACGATATCCACCATACGTGCTAAGAAAAAGGACATTATGAGTGCTAAAGTGGCAAAAGGCATAACAATAATCACAAAACATAGAACACAAACACTTGAGGATGTTGAACAGTTATTAATTTGGATACACAACAAGGAGTTAGCAGGTGATAGTGTTTCAGAGGCCATCGTTTGTGAAAAAGCAAGAAAATTGCATGAAGATCTTATAATGAACACCCCTGGAATGAGTGATGAGGATGCAAAAAAAGTTTAAGGCAAGCAGGGGATGGTTTGAGAAATTTAGAAAAAGAAATGGCCTTCATAGTGTTGTGAGGCATGGGTAGGGTGCCAGCTCAGACAAACCAGCGGCTGAAAGATTTGTTAGCGAATTTAAAAATTTTGTGCAGAGTGAGGCATACCTACCACAACACGTGTTTGTGACAAGACAGGGCTATTCTGGAAAAAATTGCAGAAGAAGACATACATTACCCAAATCAAGCTGCAGTAGGCCATTGCCTTAACCTTTTTAATGACAATGTGATGCATCTCTACAGACAAATTTTAAAATGAAGGGAAAAACAAATCTCTATGGAAAGATTTTTAGTGAGACAAACAAGCACTGAACCACAACCAATGGTTCTAGTGGTATGCAGGCAAAACGTAGGAGAGAGTGTACCCCAAAGAAGTCATCATTGCCTGATGTTATAATGGAAGGAGACTCCCCTTCCAAACAGTAACACCTCTCCTCCTCCCCCCCACCTCACCATCTTCCATATGCCAACAAGAGTCCTCAATAAAGGTAAAGTCCTCAATAAAATAAACACACTGTATTGTTGTTAGAAAAGAAATTGTATTCATTAAAAAATGTATTTTAAGTTAATATTTTTGATGGTGTGGAACAGATTAATTCCATTTACATTATTTTTATGGGTAGTTTAGTTCATTTATTATGCACCCCATACCCATCTTGTGAGCGGTAGTGGAAAGGGTTACAGAGGCACATAATAGGCTCAGGTGAACAAATTCACAAGGGCCGTGACGAGGATTCGAACCTGCGTCCAAGAGCATCCCAGACGCTGCCTTAATCGACTGAGCTACGACATGGTCAAAAGGAGTTGAAACCAAAGTTCTACTGAACTTACTGGATCCTGCAGCCTCTCCCAGGCACAAACCAGGGTTTTACTCAACTCCTCCCATGCATTCAAGCTATGTCAATGGGCTGTTCTCCCTCTTCGCCCCTTGGGGGAAGTGACCTCTCCCTCTTTGGCGAAGAGGGAGAACAGCCTATTGACATAGCTCGAGTGCATGACGGAGTTGAGTAAAACCCTGGTTTGTGCCTGGGAGAGGCTGCAGGATCCTGTAAGTTCAGTAGAACTTCAGTTTCAACTCCTTTTAACCATGTCGTAGTTCAGTTGATTAAGGCAGCGTCTGGGATGCTCTCAGTCGCAGGTTCGAATCCTCGTCACGGCCCTTGTGGATTTGTTCATTTGATATATCACGCAATTGTGATTTCTGTGTGTAATGGGCTCAGGGACTGAACCCCACAATTCATTTAGCTAAGCAAGTTACAATCTTGATGAGCTAGTTACAAAATTCAGTACAAGTCGTCACATCATAAATGGGTTCGAGATCGATCACAAGTACTGATTCTAAATTAAGCACCTAACATATGTGGAGAGCTAGTGTCACAATTGATATGTTTGTCCTGCACACCGACCCCCATCCAGTGGGCAGTGGTCGATAGGTTACAGTCACTTAGTTACTACCTACAGTTAACAAACTAGGGATATTTGGCTAAAATTTCTGGTAGCAGATCATTTTGAATGAAATATTTACACACTGCTGGAATATTGGTTATAGAATTGTCTCTAAATTCACGTATCTTTTCGCATTCCATCGCATAGTGACGAAGTGTGTGCAAATAATTTTGTTGACACAGTTTACATTTGGTCAGGTCTACATCAGCAGATAATGAGAATTCCCAGAAATACTTGTAACCAAGTCTAAGCCGAGCAGTGGTAACATCTAGAAGTCTGCTGATTTTATTGGATGAACCATAGATGTGTGGCTCCCTCTTGCATAATAATATGATGATAGATGGAATTACTGGTGTCGATTTCACCTTGCCTCAGATCTACAAGATTTTGTTGAAGTTCTTGGTGTACTGCTGTTCTCAGATTGCTCATTGACAATCCAAGGTTACACTCAATGTCTCCTTTAAAGGCAGATTCTTTGGCTAACTTATCAGCTCTATCATGCATTCAGAGGCCAACATGAGATGGAGACCACATGAAATGGACTGTTACCATCATTAATAATTTTGTTGTATTTGTGTCTAGCTACAGACACGAGCATGTTACAGTTACTGTATATCTTAAAGAGCCGAGAGCATTTCAGGATGATAAAATCACTTACAATTAATGTATCAAGTTTGGAGACTAGTACACATTTCAGTGTAAGGAGCAAGGCAAATAGTTCAGTCTGAAGGGTAGAGGCCCAGTTGTTTATACGGACTCCCCACTCAAATACCCCACTTCAATACATACTTTGATATACTTCTGTAGTGACTTGCTTACCTCATACATCTTTATAACTTTTTTTTTCAGTTTTCTAATTTGATAAGGTGGACTGCATAAAGAGGTCATGTGCTGCTTACTTATCCAAAATACCCTCTAACAATGATAGTACATACAGTATACTGTAACGACTATGTGTTATACGTACAGGCATACCTCAGAATAAGAGTTTAATCCGTTCCTGGAGACGCCTCGCCTTCCGAAAACTCGCATTCCGAAGTTAATTTCCCCATAAGAAATAAAGGGAAATGAATTAATCCGTTCCTGACTACCCCAAAAACCCCACATCAAACTAAATTTTTATACCTAATTCATCTAAATAAACCTACAAAACTGTGTTCCAGTTATTACTTACCTTACTGTCGAGTGCTGTAGGCGTATGGAAGATGGTGAGGAGGGGGGAGGAGGAGAGGAGTTACTGTTTGGAAGGGGAGTCCCCTTCCATAATCACATCACATAACCCCATGCCTTGTAACACTATGGATACCACTTCTCTTTCTAAATTTTTCAAACCAGCCCCTGCTTGCCTTAAACTCTTTCTTATCTGCATCACTCGTTCCAGGGGTATTCTTTAGAAGGTCTTCGTGCAACACCCTGGCTTTCTCACAAATAATGGCCTCCGAAACACTATCACCCCTCAACTCCTTGTCGTGTATCCAAATTAATAACAACTTTTCCACTTCTTCAAGTATTTGTGCCGTTAATGTTCTTACTCCTTTTGCCACTTTAGCACCCATAATCTTATTTTTCTTCTTAAGTATAGTGCATATTGTTGATGTGGCTTTGTTGTACTGCCTACAAAGTTCAACAACACGTGTACCGTTCTCATGCTTCCGAATGATCTCTTGTTTCTCCTCTATTGTCATCCTCACAGGAGCTTTCTGGCCTTTATCCTTACCACTGGCTTTCTTGGGACCCATGGTGAGATATATAATAACAAATTGTATAGACAAATCACCAAAAATCCAACAAAACACTGAAAATCCGCGAGAAGAATTGATGTGGGGGTAGTCACTGAGCGCCAGACAATAATAAACTGAGGGGCGGCGGGGCGGAGGGGCGACGAACGCGCTAGGTCGGCTGTACGCGTATCAACAAACTCGCGTCCAAACTCGCCTCCCGAAGTAACCCTCGCCTTCTGAGACAAATTTTTGGAGTAAATACACCTCGCCTTCCGAAAATCTCGCATACAGGGACAATCGCATTCCGAGGTACCACTGTACAAAATACAGTATGAACTGTGGTGCCCCCAAAATAATGTTTGTATTACTGTACTGTATTGGGTTTGTAGAGAGCTCAAGACATCATAATATCTTCTAGGCCCTGTAGTGTCCAAACATGTACTACATGCAACGTAAGATTGCATATATTAGGTACAGTGCCGCCTCAATTAATGAGTTTAATCTGTTCCGACACCGAGCTCGTCATGTGGAAAACTCGTCTTGCAAAACAACAACAAAACTGTCATCGGAGGTGTTCATACGGACCTTTTTTTTCTCTGGACTGACTCCTCTTTATCTAATGAAAGCCAAAGATCCACCCAAAGTGCGTCCCACGCACACAGGTGGAGTGCCACGGAGGCTGTGGTGTGTAAATAATGGCGAAGAGCCGCAATCGGACACAAAGCATGATGCACCCCCGGCCGAACCAACCTAGCATCAACCACTGAATGACCCCTTCGGAAAGCAGCAGACTCATTCTTCGCTGGAAAAGAAGGAAACAACTGCAAACGAATAAAACGACCACCAGGTCCGAAAGAGCAGAAATGCCTGCGCCGGAGAAAAGCATGAAGCTTCCCGACCAGACCCCCCCACCAAGAGGCCAATGCCAACAAGAAAAAACAGAGCCATAGAAAACCAGTCCTGAACCAAGGAGGCTGCCACAAACTAAGGAGAAGAGAGAGAACCCAGTCCAATGACCAGGATGGCTCAGGCAGCGCATGAGCAGGCTGGAGGTAAAACAACACCCGTAAAAACTTATGGTAAGAGCTGAAAGAATGGATCTGCTGAAAGAGGTGGAGCCGTGGGAAGCCCCTCAGGTTCAGACAATGAGCAAGCAGCATTTGAAATCAGGGCTGGGCCAGCCACCAAGGAGCCAACAGGACTACTCTTCCATGGTAAGTCTCCAAGCGAGCTAGCACCCGGAGCAACAACCGGACCGGTGGGAGGAGATACAGGTAACCTCACCTCGACGGCCTTGCAGTCGAGGAAGGGTGCTACATACACTGGAAGATGCCTCGACCACACCGACGCAAAGAGGTCCACCCCCGAGCGCCCGTACATTCGGAAGAGCGCACTGAATGAGTTGGCATAGATCGTCCATTTTGTGGAAAGAGCAATGAACTGAGATAGGCTGTCCCCCAGAACGTTCAACACTCCCTGAACGTGAACTGCCAGGAGAGCCAAACCCTGTGAGTTCAGCAGACGAGTCACCCGAAGCGACTATCCCCAAAGAGCCAAGGACCTCATTGAACTCCAGCAGTTCAGACAATGAACCACAGGGGAGCTGTCTGAATGGAGCCAGATTGATGCTCCGCAAACGACATGAACCCTCTGAAGCGAATGCCACACCAACGTAAACTCCCATGCCGTGCTGTGAGCCCGATGGAAGGACGGACCCCACTGACCCTGGCCAGCCTGGTGAGCACTGGTCACAAAGCCCCCAGCCAAGAGACGAGGCATCTGTGAAGACATCGAGTGAGTCACAGGCACAGAACCCCGAAAACAGAACCCCGAAAAACCTGAAACACAAGGCACAGAACCCCGAAAAACCCGAAGAGGAAGCAGGCGATGCAGCAGCTGACGCAAAGCCCCAGGGGTCAAATGTAACGTATTTGTAACCTACCTAACCCAGTGATGGTGAGAACGGCAGAGGGGATGTCCCCAAAGGAACCAGAACAGCTGCCAAAGCAGATCCGACCCGACGAGTAGACCAGCATGGTGCAGTTCAGACTGCTGCACAGCTACTCGAACAACCGACGAGTGACCCGGGTGCCCTCCAAAAACAGTCGAAGGCGAGATTGTAGCTGCAATAACAACGCCACGGGAGGGAGAGACAAGGAAGCGGTCCAAGAGTCCCTGCCAAGTCCAAACTCGAGAGGGAACCATATGGGACTTCCTCCAGTTCACCAAGAACCCAAACCCGGCGAGCTGGAAAAGAACTAAATTCCTGGCGAGCACACACACAGACTAGCTGGGAGCCCAGACCAGCCAGTAGTCGAGGTAAGCCAGAACCCGAACCCCTAATTGAATTGGGACGTGCCAATACGTGTCCCAGAGGTCCAGAGATACCATCCAAGCACCCGGCACCAAAAGCAGCCGGACCCGAGACAGAGTGGTCATCCGAAAGGAGGGGCAAAAGACCCAGGGCCTCAGACAGGACAAGTCCAGAAAGAACTGCAGATCCGCAGTCCCGCTTCGGAACTGAAAACAGGCGGTCGCATCAGCCGTGGAGTTTTGAGGCCTACTGGGGACCACAGCCAAACCCTGCCTCCCCTTTCTCTTTCCCATCAAGGAGGCGCAAGGAGCACACTCGCACAAGGGGGGGGGGGACACAGATGGAGACTGAGTACCCAAATGAGCTACATAGATATTAAAAAAAACTTTTTCAATGTCAGAGCAGTTAATAAATGGAATGCATTGGGAAGTGATGTGGCTGACTTCATTCACAGTTTCAAAAGAAGATATGATAAGAGCCCAATATGCTCAGGAACATTGTTAATACAGTAAATCATCTCACAAAAGCAGACCTTGGCTGTTAACCTGGGACCCTACCAATAATTGTTCCCATTTGGGCCCACCACCATCTAAGAACAGCCTTCGATTAGGTGAAGAAAGTTTTTTGTAGTTGTTTTTTCTCTCTGGGAATAGGTTCATATATCAACATCCAACTTTGGCCCCAGACATCACTCGGTACCCTTACTCAAATCTCAGAATATGTTAGAGATTAAGTCACTGCACATCCTCTCATGTGTATTATATATATATAAAATGCTGAACTGTAATGTCAATCCTGACCTTAAAAGCTTCATTGAAGGTTGCAACAGAACCCATGAGCACCACACCAGAAACAAATACCTTTTTGATATTCCAAGAGTACGACTTAATCAAACTAGAAATGCTCTACAAATCAAGGGACCCAGAATGTGGAATGACCTTCCCAATCATGTTAAAGACTGTACCTCTCTCAACCAGTTTAAGATAAAAACTAAGCACTACCTAATTAACTCCCTGTAACCTACCTTCCCCTAAAATGTCAACCCATGTCTGCTGTTTTTAAACAATGCTGTTTGTCGACCAAATATATTTGTTTGCTGTTTTTCTGCCATGTTCCCCCCTTTTTTATTTTTATATTTTCTCATCACATTTTATACAGTACTTTAATCTCAATTAGTATCAAGTTTTAGTCTAGTGTTTTTCCTGCCCGAAACGCTTTGCGTAATAGTGGCTTTAGGCATTGTATGTACTAGCTCTATCTATAAATTCATCAATATTTGTATCACACCTTGTATGTATGTACTTTACCTGAATAAACATTTGAATTTTGAATTTGAATTTTGAGGGTTAGGTTATCTTATCTTGAGGGTATCTTGAGATGATTTCGGGGCTTTAGTGTCCCAGCGGCCCGGTCCTCGACCAGGCCTCCACCCCCAGGAAGCAGCCCATGACAGCTGACTAACTCCCAGGTACCTATTTTACTGCTAGGTAACAGGGGCTCGGCTCCCAAAGGCTCGGGCTCCCAAAGGCTCGGGCTCAGGCTCGGGAGGCTCAAGCTCTATCAACTGGGCTATGAATAGTCTTAATATGGAAAGTTTCTAGGAATAATAAAAATAATAAGTAATAACTTAATAAGAAAAATAATTTTATTCAGTACAGTGTTTACTAGTAGCTAATTATTAAGATGTTTTATTGCTCCTGAGAAGCCCACACAACACAAGTACTGAAAACAAATACAAGTCAGAGCACAGTTTGGAAGAGGAAAGTCTTTGCCAACAATATGAACTATGAGAAATGGAAATAATTTATAACGATATAATTTATGACTGCACCAGCTCAAGATAAAAAGACAGATGGCTAAGATATTGGTGGTGTACAATGGCCAGTTATGTTTGAGGTCATGTTATACCCTAGGACCAGCTCCAGCCACTTGGGCTGGACAGTAGAGCGACAGTCTCGCGTCATACAGGTTGCCATTCAATCCCCGACCGTCCAAGTGGTTGGGCAACATTCCTTCTCCCCGTCCCATCCCAAATCCTTATCCAGACCCCTTTCCCAGTGCTATATAGTCGTAATGACTTGGTACTTTCCCCTGATAGTTCCCTTCCTTTCCAGAACAAACTGACATGCTACACTGCAGATGATGAGTCACAATAACGTGGCTGAAAAATGTTGACCAAACCACACACTAGTAATTGAAGAGACGACGACATTTTGCCAGGTTAAGTTAGTTAAGAAATGTTTCTTCTGTGAGTTAGGTTATGTTAAGTTAGTTAGGAAACGTTTCTTCTATTGGTTAGGTTAGATTACTGTTGTTGTTGTTTAAGATTTGGAACAAAAAGTTCCAAGTAGCACGGGCTATGGTGAGCCCGTAGTGGACTTTTAGGTTAGGTTCAGTTAAGAAAGGTTTCTTCTAGGAGTTGGGTTGGCTTAGGTTTGATTAGAAAAGATATTTCTCTGGGTTAAGTTAGTTAAAGTTTATAAAGTATTCGTCTCAGGGTCTGCACTTTGCTTTTATCAATCATGAAATACATGAAAATTTTTGCCAATATACATAGAATGCCGGTACCTCCACATACGCATCTTAGTTTATATGAAACAACCCCGTGTTGTACTGTATGTGGACTACATAACTTTGTAGAGCCGGGCAAGTTTGGAGCGCTTCAGAACATTTCCAGCTTAGGCGACAGAGCACTTCATACCCATTAAGTTTTGCCAAGGTTTAATACCTAACCCAGCCTAACCTAACAATACACAGGTGAAAAAGAAAATGAGCTTCGTCGAAGCGCTTGTGCACGTTTTGACCGTACAACTATCATGACAGGTTTATAATTTCCATCAGATATTCTAGCATCACTGCTTAACTTATATGGCAAGCAATCACTCTATTGCCAGTTTAAACTTTTTCAAGTAAAGCTAATCATATGATCATCAGTCTCCTAGCGCGAGTATAATCCTTTGGATAAATTAGGTAAACTAAGGTTAAACTAAATCGTCAATTACTTACCATAATATGAGCTCAAGTGACCAACTGACCCTTATATACCATGCCCTTCTCATTTCTTTTAGTCCATGAACATAATAAAGACTTTAAATGCGAATATTGGTGTAATTACCTCCGAGGAAGAAGAAGGTTGCGGAACAAGAGGCCACGATAACAAGTATGGGTCGCTTTCTTTACGGTACTCCTCGTGCCTCTCACCACAGAAAATGGCGCCTTGAGGACCAACTATATGGAAATTTAAATTGAAATAAGTTTATTGAGGTAAAATACACACAAAGGGATCAGGTAGCTCAAACTATTCCCACCCCGTTCAGTACATCGTGTTAATACATATATAGACACACAACACAAAGAATAAACATTACCGAATATTCTGAGATAAACATATACCCAAAAAAACTATATGGAAGGATTATTAGTCAACTTCGAATTCAAATTTTTTGTCAAAAGAATCTGTGTACAAAGAACATAGGACTAAAGTGCAATTATGGGGACAGCATTTCCAATACTAATAAAGCCACTATTACGTAAAACGTTTTTTTGTGTATTAATAAGCTTGGGTATACACGGCAATGTAATGCTTCCCTATTCTAAATTTATCTGAATTTACCCGAGGTAACTAGTAAAGTGGCCTCGACGGAGAGAGGAAGCCGGCGGCTTGTCAAAGGTCCGCACATTTCCCCTGGTGATCTTTTCAAGATCACTTTTTAATCTTTAATATAGAAAAGAAAAAGATGAAGATAAAAAAAACCGTTATAAGTTAATCGAATATCCCCCATCTCATAGGATGGTTAGTCATACATGCCAAATATAACAAAACAGTAACATAGTATAATAAGTATAATAGAGCCAACACTTAAAAATAAATAAGGCACAGACTAATTCTCGTCAGTATAAAGAGGCTCGTAGCTCTCAAGGCTGTTGCCAGTCACCATCATAATATTATGAATTATTATTATTAATCATTTGTTATTTACAAGGTTTATTTTATTAACGAGCTTAGGTATATACAATAATGTGCTGCTACCCTATTCTATATGAGTCTGTTGGCATTCTTTCTAAGATCAGATATTATGTACCCCGCCCTGCCCTGGTGACACTCTATTACTCCCTCATCTATCCATATCTCAACTATAGTATTTGTGCTTGGGGTTCTACTACCCAAAATCATTTACGTCCTCTAATTACTCAACACAAAGCTGCTATTAGGACAATATCCAACTCTGGCCCCAGACATCACTCGGTACCCCTACTTAAATCTCTGAATATGTTAGACATTAAGTCACTGCACATTCTCTCATGTGTATTATACATATATAAAACGTTAAACTGTAATGCCAATCCTGACCTCAAAAGCTTTATAGAAGGTTGTAACAGAACCCATGAGCAAGCCACCAAAAATAAATACAGTTTTGATATTCCTAGAGTACGACTTAATCAAACTAGAAATGCTCTACAAATCAAGGGACCCAGAATGTGGAATGATCTTCCCAACCATGTTAAAGACTGTACCTCTCTCAACCAGTTTAAGATAAAAACGAAGCTATACCTAATAAATTCCCTGTAACCTTCCTTACCCCTCTATTGTCAACCAATGTCTTTTTTTTTTAATGGCGCTGTTTGTCGACAGAATTGTATTTGTGCTGCTTTTTCAGCCATGTTCCCCTCCCTTTTTATCTCTTTTTTTTATTTGTTCTCAACTCCTTTTATTCATTATGCTCAATTAGTATTAAGCTTTAGTCATTTAAGTTTTTCATGCCCGAAACGCTTTGCGTAATAGTGGCTTTAGGCATTGTATGTACTAGCTCTATCTATAAATCCATCACTCTTTGTAAAATCTCTTGTATGTATGTACCTTACCTAAATAAACATTTGATTTGATGAAAGATTAAACAGCGTAGATAAAAACCTAGCTATAAGTTCATCTAATATTCTTCTCACAGGATGGTTAGTCGTACATGGAATCAGGGGTAAAATGGGCTTGCGAGATTATATAGATACTGATTTTTTTACATTCTTGCAAAGTCACTAATACTCATAGCATTTTGGGCAGGTCCTTAATTTAACACAAGATAAGATGAAGAGATACATTGTAACAAAATTTTATATCAACATGTAACTTCAATATAAATTGACAGAGGGGATTACACTGAAGATACACGTCTCAAGTACTAATATTTGGGAAGTGGGTAGTACAAGATACAGTGCGAGTTTGAAGCACAAGGTAGGAAACTATGGAGGATGAAATCAGGTATTTTTTGTTTTACTTTTGAGTAAGGTAAGGGTAAGTTGAGTAAGGTGAGACCTTTTGAGTAAGGTTTGAGTTAAGTAAGGTAGGATAGAGCAAGTCTGCGAGCGCCTCGGCTCAGACGGTGATGGTGGCAGCTTTTGGGGCTGGAATGAAGGACGCTGCTGCTTGTGCAGCCTGGGGTCTTTAGCGGAGCTGAAGTCGAGATCAACCTAGTGGTCGACCTTGTAGAAGCCCCCCTCCCCACGAGTGGTAGGGGAGGTAGAGAGACTTGCGTCAGGAGCTGTGATGGGATCCAGGCTATTGGTTAGGTACGTCACATTTAGTTGATCAAGCCACCTGTGCTAAAACAAAGGCGTCGCCAGACTTGTGGCTTTATCGACAATAGCAGTGTAGTAACCTGTAATATGAGACAAGTTATACAATTTACAAGCCATACAGTTTAAGCACCGTATATAATAAGTAGTTTAACAACAAGCTAGTATTGCTTACAACACAAAGCTGTTTAACAACTACAATAACAATTATTGTCATTAACAATAAGCAATGAAATTAAACAAAGAAAGTAATTCCCGACTCAGATATTCAGCTAGAAATTACATTTTACCAACCTTAACGCCAGCTTGACCCGGCTGACCTGACCATTACAACACCAATGGTCGAGCGAGCCTCCAGCCGGTTTAACATTAGCTCCGCCCTCCTCCCCCCCCCCGATACAGGGGCTACGAATGTATGACATTTTACTACAAAGGGAGTTACAGCCCCGCTCTTGTGCCAGGTAAGTCCACTACGGGCTCACCATAGCCCGTGCTACTTGGAACATTTTGTTGTTGTTGTTGTTGCTGTTATAGATTCAGCTACTCGGAATAAGTTACAAGTAGCACGAGCTATGGTGAGCCCGTAGCTTACCTGGCACAGGAGCAGTGCTGTGTGGGAACATTTTGTTCCCATGTTGTTGTTATAGATTCAGTTACTCGGAACAAGTTCCAAGTAGCAAGGGCTATGGTGAGCCCGTAGTGGACTTACCTGGCACAGGAACGGCGCTGTGTGATTTTTTTTGTTCCCGATGATTGATGAAGATTAAGCCACCCAAAAGGTGGCACGGGCATGAATAGCCCGTAAGTGGTGGCCCTTTTGAGCCATTACTAGTATCAAGAGCTGATACTGGAGATCTGTGGATGTGCGACTGCACCCTGCGTGATGGGAGATGTCTCCCGTGTTTTTTTTTTCCCCAGTAGCTGAATCTATAACAAAAACTACAAGAGGTGGCATGGGCATGATTAGCCGTAAAGGGTGCTTAACCCGGCCTGACCTTTAAGTACTCGAGCCGCTGCGCGCGTAGCAACGCGCAAGTCTCTAAGTCACTCATTTTCCCCCATATAGAAAAACCCGCGCTTTCTGAAATCATTGATCCAATAAGAAAGGAACTTAATGTTCCAAACGTAATTGGTCGTGTTACTGAAATTAAGTCTCTAATTCGTATAAAAATGCTTAGGCTAGCTCACATTCTTGCAAACAGTAGCTCTTCAGACAAAGGGCTTCTAGTAGCTGTAGTATACATAGACTTCGCAAAATTTTTTGATAAGGTACCAAATGAAAGACTGGTAATAAAATTACAAGTACATGGAATAAATGGTACAATACTAGAATGGTTAAAATAACGAAAGCAAAGGATCGCCATAAACGGATATGAATCTGACTGGAGAGATGTGAGTGGGGTACCACAGGGGTTCATTTTGTGGCTAACCCTATTTTGTCTCTTAAATCAATGACATATATAAGAATATTACAAACCACATCATGAAATTTGCAGATGATAATACAATTTATGGTTGAGTGGGAAGTGAAAATGATATCGAGGCCTTACAAAGAGAGCTGCATGAATTCCAAAAATGGTCAGAAAACTGGCAAATGTATGTTAATAACTCACTTTCCTCCCACGCGGACACAAAAATGGGACAACTATTTTTATCTTGAATGTGAGCAAGTGACATATTTTTATGTCTGACAAACAAATAGTTCTATAATATTCAATTCTTATCCGAGCGACTTTGGGGATAGTATGAACATGTTTGCCATACAATTTACGTTTTCTTTAATAGCCACATAGCCTATTCGAGAGAATGAAATTGTCTTGTATCTTCGTGGTAAAACTATTGTATTGTTGACACGACAAGTGTAATCGACGAAGTTTCTTTATTTGGTGCCGGTCTAACGCATTCTTGTGTGACATTTTATATATATGTTCTTCTAGAACATTTTCTTGCAAACACATTAGTACAAAAATGAAATATATACATCGAAAATTAAGGTCAGGACAGTGAAAAGAGTATACACTTTTCAGTGTTGCTGCTCGATCGCCCGAAACGCCGAGAGCACTTTGCGCTAGATTTTTGTCGTTTGCCGGGAGGAGGAAAGTGTTTTATCGATAAATGAAGGACCTTGCATGTGGAGTATAACAATCCACGCCACAACTACCAAGTTAAGAGCATTACCTTGCAACAGATTGGTGAAGAAAAGGACCTTAGAGTCAGAATCCATCATTCACTGAAAGTTGCGTAACAAGTGGGATGGAGGAGAACACAGGAACTTGCCAAGCCAACACATCAACCACATGTACAAAATGACAAAGTAGAAAAATATATTAAAAAGGGGATTAACTGAATACCACTGGAACCAATGTATTTTTCTTTATTAAGTTAAGCACGTAAATTAAAATCAAATTTGAAAGGTTCTAGCACATCCAAAGAGGCAAATTGGAAAAATTGTGAGGTGTATTTACTGTTGTACCAAAACTCAGACAGACATTACCTTAATCCTACAGCCTCGGCCACGATGTTGAATGGCTGGCCCTACAGGTCAGAAGACCTGTACCCCAGTAAGCCCCAAGACACACTAACTAATATTTTCTAAAAACGCTTACCGTGGGACAGGCTCCACCCCCCCCTAGTTCCTAGGCCCAATTTAACTCCGCCTATCCCAAGACTATAGCCAATGGATTTAAACACAACTGGGTGATCTAGAATCTTGGCCAATGGCATGGACAGGCACTACCCTGTGAGGACCCCGCCTCCACAGGCATCCATGGCTTCAAACAATCAGAATCAGGCTTGACCATAAGGGTCAATTCCTCTTGACAGAAAAACTCAGTAACTGGGTCGACAGCACCACGACTGTCCTGTGGGAATGTTGGCTGGGCACCCACGTGTAACTTAAGAGCACAAGTTTATTGGCCCTGAGGTACTATTTCCAATTCGTCACTGGAAAGGTGGACAGGAGAGAGAGGGGAACAAGTGACTTCAAACTGTTTATGACCACGAGGGTCAGACTGTGATGAATGGGAGGGGTAACCAAAGGGAGGGAAGGCAAGCGAGGGAAGGGGAAGAGGGAGGGGAAGGAGCTATGGTCTGCACATACCATTATATTACCATAAATTTTAGTGTCATCTGGAAATTTCATGATGTGGTTTGTAATATTCTCATCTGTGTCATTGATGTATATTACAAAGAGGGTTGGTCTTAAAATGTACCCCTGTGACACCCCATTTAGCACATTTAACCAGTCAGATTCATTTTATTTAGCATGACCCTTTGTTTTTAATGTTTTAACCATTTCTTTATTCATTCCAGTATTCTCCCATTTATTCCATGTTCCTTTAATTTCTTTGACAGTCTCTCATATGGTACCTTGTCAAAAGCTTATGTTACGTTATTTGGTGGATTTAGATACACAGAGTTTAGTGAGTTTGTCATATTTATTTAGTAATCCTGGTTACAGCAGTCGGTTTGTTAGCAGTGTCATAGAAGTTAAAATTCTGGAGGAGGAGCGAAGGGCTGGAGGTAGAGAGCATGCAGAGGGCTGAGTGAGGCCAGGGGTAGAGAGCTCAGATGTGGGGTGAGAGTCGTAGAGCGTGGCGCTCTGAAAGTGGGCGAAGTCGAGCCGTCGAGGAGCTTCCAAGAACGTGTAAGCTCGATGCGGCCGGAGTCTGGCTGTCTGCCTGTGTCAAAGCTGAAGTGTCTGAGTCGGTAGGAACTGGACACGTAGAGTGCTACATTGTTGTTGGTGAGGTTGGTGATGTGTGGTATCTCTCAAGCGTCTGTAATTAACTAACCACTCTTGAAAGTAGACTGAAGAATATTCGATTGATTGATTGATTAAGATTTAGACACCCAAGAGGTGGCACGGGCATGAATAGCCCGTAAAAAAATATATTTATTTATTTATGCATATACAAGAAGGTACATTAGGATTGTGAGGATACATAATATGGTAATTACAATCTTGTAAAGCCACTAGTACGCGCAGCGTTTCGGGCAGGTCCTTAATCTAAGAAAATTTTAAGGAGGTAAATACTTGCAAAATTTATAAAAAATTATAACAGTTACAAGGCAAGAAAAAAGAAAAAAAAAAGATGAGAGAAAATTGTAGGTATAATCGCTAATCACTTTCGCGCTCACTGCCTTCTGAAAAAAACTTACCCTATGTGATATCTGCGTTTCGCGCGCCTATGCGGTAAGACCGAAAAGTGTATACTCTTTTGATTGTCCTGACACTAATTGTAGGCGTACGTATTTAAATTTGGTATCACTGTGTTTGCAATATTAATAGGGGGGATATTAATAGGGTATTAGGGGGGATATTAATAGGGTATTAAAAGTATCAACACAGGACAGAACACGAAACAATGGGTATAAATTGGATAAGTTTAGATTTAGGAAAGACTTGGGTAAATACTGGTTCAGTAAAAGGGTTGTTGATTTGTGGAACCAATTGCCGCGTAACATTGTGGAGGTGGGGTCCCTCGATTGTTTCAAGCACGGGTTGGACAAGTATATGAGTGGGATTGGGTGGTTATAGAATAGGAGCTGCCTCGTATGGGCCAACAGGCCTTCTGCAGTTGCCTTTGTTCTTATGTTCTTATGTTCTTATGTAATAGAATTGTCTATAAGAACATACCTATAAAATGCCGCCAAAGCATAAGGTATATCAACACCAAATAAAAACCTATTCAGATCACTTGCCGAGAGCGCCAAACGGCAACAAAATGTTCCCAATCTCTTAATAGTTGTGAAGCCCACAGTTGTGCTACAGCGTTAATTTTGGTATCATTGAAATCGCAATAAAATTCTCTACACGGACATATGCATATAAATATAGATTCAATGTCGTAGCCCACTCAAAACAGTGTGGGAAGTGGCTGAAGTGTTACCCGCGGCGGCATATCGGCGAAACTCGCTTTGAAAAGTGTATATTCAATTCACTGTCCTGACATTATTTTTCGATGTATGTATTTCATTTTTGTTCCAATGTGTTTGCAAAAGAATGTTCTATAAGAACATAAGTATTAAAGGTCACATAAGGATGCGTTCGACCGGCAACATATATAAAAATACGGCGATTATACTCGTGTTGTCAATAATACAATTGTTTTACCACGAAGATTCACTGTCACGCCGTTCTCTTTAATAAGCTGTTCGGCTATTAGAGAAAACGTAAATTTCATGGCAAACATTTGTAAACTATCCCCAAGTTGATCGGATAATAAATGGATTTTATACAAATATTTTTTGTCTCGACGACATGAGTGGGCAACGGTGCGTAACCGTAAGAACAATAGCTGACTCACATAGGTAGCTCAGATTGATTGCAATGACAGCGTGAATGGTAGTTGACAAAAATTGGTAGGCACAATACAGCATATGGCTAGCACATAAAAGAAGACAGCAATGAACACAATGATAAGGTTGTTTGGGTTAAATACATAAAAATTGGGAGATTGGAAACACTAGGTACAGAGCAAATTTAAAGCTCAGTGTAGGAAACTAAGAAGATGAAATTAGGTACTTTTTGGTTTTGCTTTTAAATATGGCAAAAGTTTGACAGCTTTTCAATTCACTAGGGAGTGAGTTCCATAGACTAGGTCCCTTAATTTGCATAGAGTGTTTACACAGATTAAGTTTGACCCTGGGGATATCAAAAAGATATTTATTTTTGGTGTGGTGATAATGGGTCCTATTACATCTGTCCAAGGAGAGTTTCAGAGCATGGTTTGCATTTAAGAACAGGGTTTTGTAGATGTAATTGACACAAGAGAATGTGTGGAGGGAGTTAATATTTAGCAAGTTTAGGGATTTAAACAAGGGAGCTGAGTGTTGTCTGAAAGCAGAGTTAGTTATTATTCTGATAGCAGATTTTTGCTGGGTGATGATGGGCTTAAGGTGGCTTGCAGTGGTAGACCCCCATGCACAGATACCATAATTAAGATAGGGGTAGATTAGTGCATAATATAGTGAGATAACAGAGTTAGGAACATAATATCTTATTTTAGAGAGCATATCAACTGTCTTAGAGACTTTCTTAGTTATGTGTTGAATGTGGGTGCTGAAGTTGAGTCTTGTCTAGGAATAGGCCAAGAAACTTGCCATCATGTAACTTGTTTCGAAACTTGTTTCACTCGCAGCTGCAGCTCGAAACTTGTTTCGAGTGAAGCTGCCTTGGCGGTAAGAGTGAGGCAGAGCCTCTCGATTGATGAAGATTAAGCCACCCAAAAGGTGGCACGGGCATGAATAGCCCGTAAGTGGTGGCCCTTTTGAGCCATCACCAGTATCAATAGATGATACTGGAGATCTGTGGAGGTGCAACTGCACCCTGCGTGACGGGAGATATGTCCAAGATGAAGGTTAAGCCATCCAAAAGGTGGCACGGGCATGAATAGCCCGTAAGTGGTGGCCCTTTTGAGCCATCACCAGTATCAATAGATGATACTGGAGATCTGTGGAGGTGCAACTGCACCCTGCGTGACGGGAGATATGTCCAAGATGAAGATTAAGCCATCCAAAAGGTGGCACGGGCATGAATAGCCCGTAAGTGGTGGCCCTTTTGAGCCATTACCAGTATCAAGAGCTGATACTGGAGATCTGTGGAGGTGCAACTGCACCCTGCGTGACGGGATATGTCTCCCGTGAGAGCCTCTCGTTCCACCCCAATTTATAAGCTCCCAGAACTTCCCGCGCAGTCCGCAGAAGGCGCTGCGCAAATGTTTCTTTGTCCCCCTTTTCAGAAACATCTCCGCTTTGTTTCAAAGCAGAGGCCATTTAGTGTATGGGTTGAGGTCTGAATAGATAAGGGTAGTATCGTCAGCAAACAATATAGGTTTAAGAATATTAGAGACATTAGGCAGATCGTTTATATATATAAGAAATAGAAGAGGTCCTAAGATACTGCCCTGTGGCACTCCGACGGTAATTGGTAGAGTGGAAGAAGTTGTATCATTGATGGTCACATATTGGTGTCTGTCACTAAGATAGGATCGGATGTAGTAAAAGGCAAGGTCTTGGATTCCATAATGCTGGAGTTTAAGTAAGAGGTAGTTGTGATTAACAGTATCAAAGGCTTTTCTTAGATCAATGAAGAGTCCAATCGGAAACTCATTTTTGTCAAGGGCTGAGTAGATTACGTCAAGGAGACTAATGATTGCATCATTGGTGCTCTATTGGGACCGGAAGCCAAAGGAGTATATCGAATTTTACGAGGTAGGAGTAGAGCTGTTTGTAGATAATTTTTTCAAATATTTTTGATAGAATGGGTAGGTTTGATATTGGTCTATAATTGTTTATGTCCGCCGGATTGCCTCCTTCATGGACTGGCGTTACTCTTGCTTTTTTAAGGATATCAGGGAAGGTGTGACACTATAGATTTGTTGAACAGTAGAGCTATGGGTGGGGCAAGGGCATGGGAGGTGCTCTTGTATACAATGGACGGAATTTCACTGGTGTTCCCTGCCTTGGTTTTTAGAAAGTGTATGATGGACACAACATCTGCCGGGCTGATTGGTGAAAGAAGAGAGTTTGGATAGCTGCCCGAGAGATGTGTTAATACGTGTCCGAGTCTGTGGGATTTTACCGGCAAGATTAGCACCAACCGATGAAAAGAAACTATTAAATTAAATTCATTTGCCATTTCTAAATCAGTTGACGGTATATCCCCATCCTTGTAGAGTTTTATTTGGTTATGTGAATGCTGTTTAGTTCCTAGGATACTAGAGATTGTTTTCCCAAGTGCTTTTCATGTTGCTTTTTGCTTCATTGAATCTATTCACATAACATGCAAGTTTTGCTTTTCTTATGATACTGGTAAGCATTGATGAGTACCTTTTAGCTACTTCCTTTGAAACTATTCGATATGATATATTATGATACTGGTAAGCATTGATGAGTACCTTTTAGCTACTTCCTTTGAAACTATTTGACGATTGTACGACGATGAGTACCTTTTAGCTACTTTCTTTGAAACTATTCGATAATTGATGAAGATTAAGCCACCCAAAAGGTGGCATGGGCATGAATAGCCCATAAGTGGAGGTCCTCTTGAGCCATTGCCAGTATCAATAGATGATACTGGAGATCTGTGGAGGTGCGACTGCACTCTGCGTGACGGGAGATGTCTCTCGCAGATTATTCGATTGATAAAAATGGGTCCCCAAACTGGATTCCTAAATATCTACTATTCGTATCACAAACACTTTAGCTCCCAACACCCAAGGCACTGTCTTTAATGAATTTGTACAGAATGTAGAAAGATACCCATCCTTTGCAGCAAGAAAATTTTTTGTTGGCAAAAAATGCCAAAAATATGTAGAATGGAATCCTTATGGTCCAAAACAGGTCAGGTTTCAGAAAATTGTTTGAGGTTATGCTACACCTCTATGCAATTATACTTAAGACCTGCTGCTAACACACTAGTCAGTGAGCAATGTACTGCATGGAAAACAATATTTTAGTACCATATTTAATGATTGGGTTGTATTATCATTATTAAAGAATAATGTTAATTAAATATTTAAAAGTAAATTCAGAGGTGAAATAAATAATATTTCCAAGACCTATCTTTATTCTGCAAGGCAGAAAAAATTAAATATAAAATTTATCATAAATATCCCAGTGGAAACAGCTTTAATAATTATAAAATATAATACAATAAATTTCATTATACACAAGTTCCACATTAAAAATTTTCTGTAGTACATATTACTTTGTTCAGAAAAATAAGTAGTCAAATTTGTAGGACTTGAAATTAAATTTTGTTTTGGAATATTATGCAAGTTAAACATAAAATTACATTATTGGCACAAAACAGTTTTGATCAAGCAGCTAGCCTATGAAAGTGAGCATCAGTGACTAGGTGACACAAAAGTGCTCAAGACAAACACTTTAACCAGTAACTAATCCAAAGTGACAATCTCTTATGCTTTTCCATTTCTAACAGGAAGCAAATATTTAGGCATTATTCATATATGACATTTATAAATGGACAAGTTACTCAAGATTAAACATAACTTTTGTCATTTCCTTTATATGAATGTTTATATCAAGTGTTTGATTTACAAGCCTCTATTTCCTCAAAGTCCCACAACTACCTATCGTACATAATTCCTTATAATCTGTCTCTTGAATAACCTTACTTCTCTGCAGTGTCTGTTTCACGAGGCTCGTGGGGAGCTGGAAGCTTTTCCCAGGATGGTTCTACTCCCCAGATCTCTCTTCCATACTCTGCAATTGTACGATCACTAGAGAACTTTCCTGACGATGCAATGTTGAGAAGGGCCTTCTTGGTCCATTCTGTTGGTTTCTGGTACAGCTTGTTTACAGAATCTTGGCACTTTATGTAGGATTCAAAGTCGGCAAAGAGGTAGAAACGATCATGGTGCATGAGAATATTTACCAAATCCTTAAACTGGTCAGGATTATTTGGAGAAAAGAATCCACTCTGAATCTGATCAATACACTGGCGAAGCTCGGGTATATTGTTGTAGTAGTCATAAGCATTGTAACCCTTGCATTTAAGTGCTTCAACCTCATCAACATTCATACCAAAAATGAAGATGTTTTCCTTACCCATCTCCTCCATCATTTCAATATTAGCACCATCTAGTGTGCCAATTGTGAGGGCTCCATTAAGCATAAACTTCATATTGCCAGTGCCAGATGCTTCTGTGCCAGCAGTGGAAATCTGCTCAGATAGGTCTGCAGCTGGGATAATTTTCTCAGCTAAAGTAACACGGTAGTTTTCCAAATAGATAACCTTGAGTTTGTCACCTATGATGGGATCATTGTTGACAACTCGAGCAACAGAGCAGATGAGACGAATAATTTGCTTGGCCGTGTGATAGCCAGGTGCAGCCTTCCCACCAATCATTACAGTGCGAGGTACAAATTTAGCACTTGGATTAGCCTTGATACGATTATACATGGTAATGATATGGAGGCAGTTTAGAAGCTGACGCTTGTACTCATGAATCCGTTTAACTTGAATATCAAACATAGAAGAAGGGTTTATTTTGATACCATATTCTTGTTCCAATTGTTTTGCTAGCCGTAGCTTGTTCTCCTGCTTGGCTGTCTGGACAGCACGGATAAGTCCACTGTCATTCACCAAAGGTTTGAGCCTAGCTAGCTGATCTAAGTGGACTACCCAATCTTCACCAATCTTCTCTGCAATAACATCAGCAAGGGCTGGGTTACACAGCAGTAGCCAGCGGCGAGGAGTGATGCCATTAGTTTTGTTCTGGAACTTTTCAGGACTCATTTCAGCAAAATCCTTGAAAATATCCCGCTTGATAATTTCAGAGTGAATTGCTGCAACACCATTCACAGCATGAGATCCAACAATACACAGGTGGGCCATGTTGATTCTCTTCTCACCATATTCTTCTACAAGAGACATGTTTCCTAGACGATTGTTATCACCTGGCCACCTATGAGATGAAGATAGAACGGTATTGTTAATTTGCAGTAATAACAAATTATCCAGTAGTTGTAAGTGTAATATAAACTTTTGTACTCATTAAATTCCAGTAAAAAATATTAAATGTGTGAATGAATAAATTTGACTTTTTAACCAGCTGACAAAAGCTAGATGCCTGCACAAAGTCACCCAAATATGAATAAATGCTGCATTTTTACAATAACAGGGTACAATATTTTAGTTACCTCCTTGCAACTTCTTGTAGATGAAGATGGTTAATCTCATAGATGATCTGCAAGTGCCTGGGAAGTATATGTTCCAACATACTTACTGGCCACCGTTCGAGAGCTTCAGGCAAAACTGTGTGGTTGGTGTACGCACAAGTCCTTACACAGATGTCCCAGGCACGGGCCCATGTAAGTCCTTCAATGTCAACAAGGATGCGCATCAGCTCAGGAATGGCTAATGAGGGGTGAGTATCATTCAGCTGGAGGGCCACCTGTAAGAAAATACTTATTTAATTTCCATGGCACAACTATGCCAAGACTGAGCAGTTTTACGACATTTATTTCCTACTGTCGAGGACAGAAAACCTGTTAGGCTAATCCAGGACCTTGTTGACCAACAACTGTTCTCACCCAGGCTGCAACCACTAACATTTACCTAAATATTCAGTAAATGTTTTTGCCGTTTACCAGACAAAAACGTTTTTGCTGTTTGGTAAACAGCAGTACAGTATTAGTTGTAAGAATATGTGCCTAACTGCCACATCCTGCCTGGGAATTGAACCTAGGAACAGTACAAAAAAAAAAAAAAAAAAAAAAAAAAAAAAAAAAAAAAAAAAAAAAAAAAAAAAAAAAAATATGCTAGAGTTGGGATAGAGATGAACAAAGAAGTCACTCCAACCCTTGTTACAGGATAAACCTTTCTTCCTCGGTACCATAGAAATTATAATATAAAGGGGAGAGATCCAAAAATGAAAAACAAACTTTCCAAAGTCAAAATTAATCCAGAACTATCAAGCAACAAGACATTCTAGAGCAGCATTAAGAAAGGTGAATATGAAACTTGGCCTTACAGAATTGCAGGAAAGAAACTACTTTAAAAAGTACCGAGATCGAAATCCAGTTGTAATGGATTAAGCACTGTAATGCCAACCTATGTGAATAATACTGGGCATGACCCTCCTCTTCCTGAAGGAAATGTAGAGAGTGACACGTGCATTCAGAAAATGCTGCAGAGCATGACAAGAGGCCTCATGCTGGCTATGCATAAAGCTCTGGACGATAATGGAAACTTCTGTCACCAAACTCTTATAGGCTTCAAAGTTCTATGCCATTGCTGAGCACAAAACTGAACAAATGGATCAGGTCGAAGAAAATCAGTGACATCCTTACAACTGCAAACTTAAGTAACATTGTATTATATACATTACATTACTTGTATATATAAAACATTTGTTGTTATGTCACTACATGCTAGAAATTGCTTTTTAGGGTGAAAACTGAATTAAGTCTGTAGACCTCCTGGTGGTAGGTAAGCAAACAAGCAATTAGGGAGAACCATCTGTTTGTGATCACTCTCGACTCCAAGAAGGCTTTGAAAGCGAGATTTAATTAATGCACCTCTTGTCATTCTGGCCTGGATTAAGTTTTCTCCAATGATACTAACACCTATTATGACCCTACAGATGTTTAAAAATTCTGTAGAAATACTGGTAGAATATTGTCCTGCCTAACTG